>NW_004524687.1:4647262-4649955 GCF_000260255.1 Octodon degus
TTGGGATGTTGTTGCTGCTTCTCCATTAGAGAGGTCAGACCCCACCAGTCTCAGCTTTCATTATGTGTCTTATTTCTTCTCAATCTCTTGTTGTTCCCTCTGAAAACTCCATTGGCTGTGTAGGTAACAGCATACTCTATGATTCTATTGTACCAGTAAAATATTCTGGAATACACCATCTAATCCACAGTGACAGAAAGTGGATAAGCAGTTGCCTGGAAATCAGAGAGGAGAGAAGAGAGAGTTTAAAGGGGCCATAAAAGAATACAAGGAACTTTTACAAAAAAAAGAAAAAAGAAAAAAAAAGCTCGTTATTTGACTGTAGTGATAGTTTTACAGATGTATATGTGTCTCTTTTATCAAATTTTATATTATAAACATGGCTAGTTTAGGGCAGTTTTATTTCAATTATATTGTGCTAAATAGAAACAGCCTTGATTTGAGAATGAAACTAGAATTTCCGGGCCGGGGAGATGGCTCAGTAGAATAAGTGTTTGCCTGACAAGCGCAGGGTCCTGAGTTCAATGCCTGGTACTGAAAAAAAAAAGAAAGAAAGAAAGAAGGAAAGAAAAGAAAAGAAAGAAACTAGAATTTCTAAGAACTGGAGATTTTGACCTGTGAAACCATATAAATATTAAACTATCTTATAGCTGTTATGAATAACTGAAAACCACTACATATTAGAATCTGTTGAAGACTACTCATTAAAAAGTAAATAAACTCTCAGAATGTAGGCAGAAAGTTGCTGCGTACAGGTACAAGTTTCATCTGTCCTGAATATGCTGTCATCTAAGAGGAAGGAAGAATACCAGCAACTGTGACATGGCCTGGCAGGACAACATCACCAAAATTTATTAAATCTCTTCTGAAAGGTACCAAGAACCAAAAAAAAATTGATATTGCCTCAGTAATAGTAATATGGTCAATAACAGAATTAGTGATAAAAATGAAATTGTTTTCTTTCTTTATTCATAAGTCATAACCTTATTAGTGATAGAAACTGTACGAATTTTTCCCAGTTCTGCAAGAAAAAAGAAAGAAAGAAAGAAAGAAACTATAAATTTCAAACCAAGCTACAATGATCTTTTTGAAACACACAAAAAAGTTCTCCTTTCTGATTGCATTGTTAGTTCCATGATGGTATTTACAACATCATTACTGTTCTTCAGTGCTTGGACTGCCTTTGCCCTCGACACATTTACTTGTGACATAACCAACTCTATGTCCTTAACTTCCATGCCTGTTTCATCAGCCTCTTCCTCTTCACTCTCCTCTTGTACAGTTGGAGTCTGTATATTTTCTTGAATGTTTGAGACAGCTTCACCTTGAACTTTGCATTTCTCAACAGCTGCTAGCTGTGCTTGCTGAGATAAATCCTCAATCTTGGCTTTCCCAAAAACTATGAAGGTGTCTGAAGCTGGGCTCTTATAGACATCTGTTTTTGTGATGACAAAGAGGACATTCTTAGACTTCCGGATGGTGACTCTAGTCACTCCCATAACCTGCCAAGAACCAGTCTGGACATAGCATTTTGTGCTTTCTTTTCACTCTGACTCTTGCTTTACTGACTGGTTCTTCATCGATTTTAGCTGCTGCCACCAGCTGGGCTTCTTGTGTGGTTGCTTATGTGGAATCTTGCTCTTTGAGCTCTGGTACTGATTCATCACTGTCAGATTCTGTTCCAGTCTAAGCCTGGAGCTGTGGCAACTCCTGCTCTGTAGCAGGGATGCTTTCTGTGGCTTCACTGGGCATTTTGTGCAGTGAATGTGGAACCAAGATGGCAGCAGAAAGGGAGCGAGCAAGAGCCATTGTTTTCTTCCTAAAGAAATATATGCACAGCTCATCGTGTTTCAGAAATAATTTTAGAAGCATTTAGATTTCAAGCAAATGCTTGAAATAGTTTTTGAGTCCAACTTTAAAAATATTCCAAAGTCATAATAGAATTGGCACCTGAAATATGGATATAAATATTGCAAATAAAATTTTGGATTTTTCATAGTTTTTGTAACTTACATTGAAACTAAAAGATGACATAGTTTGTGTGACTGAAGATTACCATTTAGCTCCTGTGGCTTCCTCCTGTCTCACTGTGATATTTCCAGCATCTGTAAAAGCTATTGATATTGATAAATCTCAATGATTAGTAGATTCTATTGTCTGTAAAACTGCCTTAGGTATGCCAATCATTGTTTCCTAAACTTTGAAAGCTTGACTCTGAAAGACAGGCAACTTTACTGTCCTCATGCCTCCCTCTACAAATTCTCTCCTCTGTGTGGCTTTTCTGCCACATTTGGGCTGTTCATCATTCTGATGGTTTGTCTAAGAAGCTGACAGCCTTCCAGCATTGTTAAAGAAGGGTTCTGGAACTGGAAACACGAAGTGATAGATGTCTTGCTTGCTTAGCTTTGGGGGCCATTCTTGTGAAGAACCAGAGATGATTAGCATGGCTATGATTATGGGAGTTGAGAGCTGGGGAAGGACATGCGTTGGCACAGTTTTTTTGGAATTGCTTTTCGTAGAATGTTTTAGGGGAAAAAATGAATGATGTGTCTTTTTCTGGTCAGTTGCTGTTGGGAGAATAATCTGATCCATCACACTCTGATTTTTACCTTGAAGAAGTTAATAAATATTCCCTTTTTATACCCCAGTGGCTTTGGAGTACAACAAAAATTGATGTGTACTCTTTTTCTTTT
>NW_004524687.1:4650055-4665179 GCF_000260255.1 Octodon degus
TTTTTTTGTATTTAGGACAAGGTCTTCAAGGTCTACAGGGTCTCACTGTGTAAATCGAACTCCTAATGATCCTCCTGTGTATAGCACCCCAGAGCGCTACCATGCCCAGTCTCAATTAGGGTCTCAGGGAGCCCTGGGGGTGTGGCCTGCATGGTGTGACCTGCTTAGTTGATGCAAGTGAGGGGGGGGGGGGTCAAAACTCTGACCCCTGCATCTGCCTAAGGAGGCGCTTTAATCAGCTGATCTATTTGGCTGACCCTTGATGTGTACTTTGAAAGGGGATTTGGTTAACTTACGTACTTTAATATTTTTAAAAAACCTACAAAATACAAGAGAATAGATTGTGTTTTTACTGCTTCCAAGCTAAGTAAATAAATACTGAAAAATGTTTTCAATAGTAATAGATGCAGTGGAGCCCTTTGTTGAGCTTTCTATTGCATTGAGATTTCTTATAAAAAACAGATACTTAAATCCAGACATGGAAAAATGTTCTCATCTTTAAGCAAACTAAAAAAACAAAACAAAACATAAAAAACTATGCTGAAAATGTGTATAGCTTTACTTTTAAATTGGAGCTAATCTGAGCTCCTATGTAATGAATGAGTGAAATACATCTGCAGAAATGCACTGCTTACCTTGTTATCGTTTCCTCTAGAAATACAAATAGTTCGAGCAAACAAGATGATGTGAAGAAAATTGCTTACATAGTTCATACATATAGTTGGTTTTTGATGAAAATTTCCTTGTCTTACTGCTAATACACTGTATTATTCAGCTCAGAGAGCTATATAAAAAAAACGTAGACCAAATAGCTTAGCAACAGGTCATTATGTCTTGCAGAATTTAGAGGCTGAGAAGATCAGGATGAAGCTGCTGGCTGCTTTGGTCACTTGGTGAGGGTTCTCTTCCAAGGTTACATGTGACTACTTTCTTGCTGTATCTTCATGTGGTAAAGAAAATTCTAAATCTTTTTATAAAGACAATCTTATCATGGGCTCTAACTTTTGTGATTTCATGGAATCATAATTACCAATACGCTAAGTCTAACATACACATTTACATTTTTCAACATACACATCGGGGGGCACAAATATGCAATACCTAAATATTATCCCTGACCACCAAATTCATGTCTTTGCGTGTGAAATGTACTCATCCTATCCCAGCAGCTTTGAAAGACTCAGCTTATTCCAATATCAACTCTAAGTTTAAGGTCCACAGTTTCACCTAAATCAGATGTGGTGATAGTTGTGACACAATTCATCCAGAAGCAAATTTCCTCTTTAGCCGTGAACTTGTGAAGTTAAACAAGTTATGTACTCTCAAAAGATACTGTGGAAAGAGCCATGAGATGACATTCTAGAAGGCTGAATAGGAAAGAAAGAATGCATGACAGGTCCTGGGCATGGCCAAGTCCATTAGATCTTAAGTCTCAAGCTATAATGTTTTCCCCTCTAGTCTCGCTGGGCAGTATTTGCACCTCCTCAGCTTGGTGGCTCCACTATTGTTTGGACTGTCAAGAGCTGCACAGTGTCTCTACCCTAAATGCAAGAAAGCTACTTTCATGATCTCTGAATAACCAAGGTCTTTCCCTTGCCATGAAGAATAATATATATTCACAACTAAAGAGCTCTACGGTATAATCTGAAAGAGTGAAGAAGTCTGAAATTCTTTTTTTCATCCTATTTCTGACCCTTTCCATTCAAACAGGAAGTCTTTCTGCTTGTATGCTCCTATAATCAAGTCTGGCCATGTCATTTGTGTTCTCTTCTGAAAATAAGTAAGTGTCTTGATTACTTCTCTCTCATTGCTGAGACAAAATCCCTGATACCCCAAATTAAAGAAAGGGCTGGGGATATGGCTCAGTGGTAGAGCTCTTGCCTTGCTTGAGTAAAGCCTGGATTTAATCCCCAGCATCGCCACAGTTAAGGCAAGAAAGACTTACTTAGCTCACAGTTTGTGGAAATTTAGTCCATGCTCAGCCGGCTCCAAGGCAGGGTGGCACGTGGCAGAGGGCAACAGTTCATGGTGACAGAAAACAGAAAAAGCAGTAAGAGCAAAAAGGGAAGAGCAGCAAGAGCAAGGCTCTTTCCTTCCCTTATAGTGCATGCAGGCTGCTCACCCCAGGGTAAGTGTAGCACTCACACCTCTAATCCCTCCATTGGGCCATGAATCAATCATAAACTCTAAAAGTCCTCCCCATGACTAGATGAGGCTTTGGGGGGACATCAAGATATGAACCATAACAGGAAGTATTTAGCAAAATGGACAGGCAGAAAATTTACCCAGTCTTTAACCTCTACTTCCCTTTTTCTTAAATATTTTTCTTCAATTTATTTCTCTTTTCACATTTTACTATAAGGAAGTAGGAAGAAACAAGCTTCTCTTTCAACAATGTACTTAGACATTTTTTAGCTAAATATCTGATTTTATTGGTCACAAATTCCATCTTCCAAAATCATAGACTACAAGCACAATTTAGCAAGGTTCTTTGCCACTTTACAACAGCTACCACCTTTATATATTCTACTATCCACCTTTATCATTCTACTATATTCCTCATTTATGTGTATGATCATAGTAGAATGGCCTCTTTTTTCTTAAGCAATTCCAGATGCTAAAACAAAATAGACCAGGTAATTTATGATCACAGAATTTAACACAGTTTGAGAGGCTGGAAATTTAAAGATTATGTCCATGGCAGATTCAATATCTAGTAAAGGCTGTTCTCCAGGTTTCCAAGATGTCATTGTCCTTACATGCTTTAATATAGAAGGGCAGAATAAACTAAAACATGTTATTTACCTCTTTCATGAGAGTCCTAATCCACTCATGAAGGAAGGGCCCTCCTAGATTAATCACTTCTCCATAGGCCCTACCTCTTTAATGTACTCACTGGGGGCTGAAGTTCCAAGACATTAGACATTTTGGAGGGACATACACAAAGCATAGAAATAGCCACCTTTTTACTAACATCTTGAATATTATTAATTCTATATTCCTTTTTCTGAAGGAAGAGCTTTCTCTAGCTATTCTCCTTTCTTTTTTCCTTTATTTTTGGGGAAGGGTCTACAGGGTGCTCAGGGTCTCACTACTAGATCAGACTCATAGTGATCTTCCTGTGTTCAGCCTTCCAAGTGCTGGGATTACAGGCATGTGCCACCATGCCCAGTCTCAATCACAGACTCAGCATGCCTTAGGGGTAGGACCAACAAGGCAGGCCCAGGGTGGAACCCCTGGCCCCTGCATCTGCTTGCAGGTGCTCTAATCCACTGAGCTATTTGGCCGGCCCTCTCTCCTTTCTTTCTTAATAATAGACATCATCAGAGGCCAAGAGTTCAAACTGTTAAGAGACGTAGGCCTGTATCCTCAGCGTATGTGTCTCCTTCAGAGCACACATAAAGGCTTTCAAGACACTATCTGCATCTTGAACTGGCAGGAATCCCTGAGCTCATCATTTTTTCTTTTCACTACTTTTTCTAGCATAATTAGGAGTGAAGAGAAAACCTTATTGTATTCTTTAGATTTTCAAAGATGCTCAAAAACATCGTTGCAAAATGATCTTGTTCCTTGCTAGCTGTAAGTGGTTAATTAGGAGCATATAGTAGAGATATTTTGTATGTGTCTATTATGAGACAGCTGCTATTCTTTTTATTACTAGAAATATATCCATTAGTGTCTTGAAATATGATCATTACATTCATTATCTATGTGGGCATAAGCTGATCCCCACTCACTCTCAGCACATTGGCAAAGGGCATATTATTCCATTCTGAAATGAATGAGTTGTTAGTAGGATGGCGATGCCTTCACTGAGTTTTGCCAGCGCACTGAAACCAGGGTTCCAAGGCATCTGCTGAGGTTGAGATTCAGACTGTCTCTCAGAGGCCTCTGTATAAGAATTGTGTTCTTCTTGTTGCTGCTGGGATGTGGCTGAGGCTACAGTAGAGCTCTGGCCTCTCCCATTCTTCTCTTTTGCTTCCCAACACCATGAAGTAAGCAGATTCTCTTCCCGCATGCTCCCTTTCCTAGTGTGCTGTTTGCCACAGCTCTAAAAGCAACAGGGCCAATTAATCAGGGATTGAAACTTTCAAAACCATGAGTCAAAAAAACCACTTTTCTCTTCATAAGTTGATATCTCAGGTGTTTGTTTTATTGTAATGAAAGTTGACTTAACACAGATTATCTTTGTCAAAATATGATCAAGAGAGGGCTGGCCAAGTAGCTCAGCGGATTAAAGCACCTGCAAGCAGGCTGGGGATTCGATCCCCAGGCTTGCCGTGCTGGCCCAATTCTGGAGCATGCTGAGATGGTGATTGAGACTGGGCATGGTGGTGTATGCCTGTAATCCCAGCACTTGGGAGACTGTAAACAAGAGAATCACTATGAGTCCAATCTAGTAGTGAGACTCTGAACACCCTATACACCTTTCCCTAAAATACAAATAAAAAACAAACAAACAAAAAAAACAATGTATGATCAAGAGGATTTTGTAGCATATATGGTAGCTCAGTGATTAGTCTTGGTGATATTATTATTGGTTGACTTGTGTACCCTACCTGATTTATATTTTGAAATCTTACCCCAATGCCTCACCCTGTGACTATTTAAAAGTAGCATCTTCAAAGAGAGCATTAAGTTAAAATGGGGCCATTTTAGTGAGCCCTAATTTGATGTGATTGTTGACCTTAGAAGAAACTGTGGACACACATGCACAAGAAAGAACCATGTGAAGACCCACGGAAAAGATGGCTGTCTCGGCCAATTTTGTTGTTAGTAACACAAAATACCTGACACCCACAACTTAGGGGATGAGAGGTTTATCTTGGCTCAAGTTTTAGTCTGTAGCAGGCTAGCCCCAAGGCAGGACAGCATGGTAGAGGGCCGTAGCAGAGTACAGATGCTGAGGAGTGGTGTCCAGGACACAGAGCAAATCAAGGGAGGAGCTGGGGAGGGAAATACACACTTCCTGGCTAGGCCCCCATTGGCCAGTCTCCTGTCACCAAGTCCCACTTCCCCAAATCAAGCCAACAATACTGCCCACATTATCCAGTCACCTTCTAAATAATATCAACATGAGGTTTTGGGGACCATTTTAGATCTAGACCATAACAATGGCTGTCTACAAGCCAAGAAGCAAATCTTCAAAGGGAACTAGCCCTGCTGATAGCCCTGAAGTCTCAATCTGAGACTTCCAGTTCCCAGACCGTGAAGAAATAGGAGTAAGATTCTATTTTGGAAAACCAAACACTGAACCTCAGAAAGATCAGACTTATTGTCTCTAATATGTCAAGTATTCAGGCTCATTCTTCTGGATATGGGGCAATTTAGGTATTCGAAAGACATCTGAGGCTGGGACAACTAATTTTGCCCTCAAACTAGCTGGACAACACTTTCTCTGTGGGTGTCTAGCTCCATTACATTTATTATCTTCTGCTATTTACCTTTCTTTTTCTCCCGTCTTAGAGATGTTCCTTGTGCTTTCAAAAGTGAGAACACAAAATAAGTTTTCATTTGGACCACTTGGTGCTGCTTCTGGCAGAGTAATAGCAGCATTTCTATGGCTGCCACTTATCCATATGTGTGTATTCTAAGTGCAGGGCACTGTGGTGAGTTATATTATGGCACATGGAGCTGAACCACAGAGTTCTGTGTGTTTGCTATGCACCAGGCTCTATGTGGTGGGAGGGGATGTAGAGATGAACGAGCTGCTATGTCTGCCCTTATGGACACTAGTTGCTCAAGTACCACGAAGTGATCTGAAGACAGTGAGGAGACATGATTTTGTGTGGAAGTTGAAATTACTTGGCTGGAGAATTAAAAATGAATCCCTTGGTGATGGATATTGAGACACAGGTATCCTCTGTGGACAAATTCCTGCATATATTTTCTTGTGTGAGCCCTGAAGCCCCAGTGTGTCAGCCTTGCCGAAGCACACCAGTATAATAAAGAAGACTGGAGAAAGCTGAATGCATAAATCTTTCCATGAAGCCAGAATCTCTTCTCCCTTTTTGAAATCACTCTAGGTTTTATAATTTAATGATTGAAGCAGTTCTCTACAATGTCCTGGGTATTTAATATGGCACAGAAGAACAGATCCTTTCTCCCAATGCATGGCATGCTACCATTTACAGAAAATGGGAAACATTTCAAGCATATTCAAACCTGGATAGAGGTATGGGCTGTGCTGGAGAGCAGAGAAGTGAGAGGGGGCTGAGGGCAAGGGTGCTGTGTGCACACTGGAGACGTGCAGAACAGGCAAGGAAAGCCAGTATTTCTTTCTTTTCTTTTTAGCCTTGAAAATGACTCAAAAGCTATTTCTTGGTTCATGAGCTGTGCTCTGGTTTGAATTTTCCTTTAGAAGGTTGATGGTGTGGGCAGATGGCATTGTTTGATGGTAAAGTAGGGCAGCAATTGGGGAGTGGTTAATTTAAGAGTCATTGGTCTGACAGAACAGCCCATGTGTCCTTTTCCAGATGCGTGGGGGCAAGGAACCAGAGCTACACTTACTATTTGAATTGACTCTATAGGGCAGATCTTATAAGCCCTATTTTCCAGAAGCCATAGGCTTAGAGAGTTAAAGTAACCTAACCAAGGTTAATTGGGGAGCACAGCTGGCATTTGAATGCAGCCTGCGCTGTGTACCATCTATCAGAGAATGGGTTCGGGTTTCTGCATTATTACTGTTTTGTGGTGCTTGACAGCAGAGATTCAATAGTGCCAGTTCTGGGGAGAAGGAAAGCATTCTTCTGCCTTCCCATGGGGTCTCTGACTGGGCCTCCTTGGGTGCTTTCCCTCCCAGGGAGGAACTGCATCCCAGAGCCACTTCTTTCTGATACGACAGCAAAGTCAGCATGGTCCCCTGGTCCCTCTATCTGGAACAAGAGACTCCATGTTGGAGACCCTTCAGGGTGTCAGTGGGTCCAGAGTGACTGATGCCATCCAACCCTTCTCAGGTTTTCTGCATGTGGACCCTCAGTTGGTCTTCAGTAATCACACTCAGAGGAGTGTGCGCACAAGCATACAAAAGATAATGTTTCTAAGATATTTTTAAAGTACTGAAATCTTCCAAATGTTAACTAAAATATTCCTCCCCTAAAAGTCTCCATTATAGCTATCCCTCCCCCACTGCTATCTAAGCTGAGATATAGCCCAGGAACAGGGCTCATGATCTCTAGGAGAAGCTGAGGGAGTAGCGAGGGAGAAGCATGGAGGCTTTCTCTCCTTGGCTTTTAAGTTTTATGAGTGACACAGGTAGGTGAAAAATACTGTTTATACCCCAAACATTACCACACATTTGGGAGAATACTGGTAACATGAGAATGAAGATCTCCATCCTTTCTTGCTAACAAAAGGCTTCCTGAGACAGAAAGGGAGAGAAGTTCTAGAGGAGAGCAAGGGGTCTTAGGAGAGTTCAAGGGTGTGCGATCTCAGAACTCAAAAGGCCCCTACTTTTCTTGGAATTGGCCCCATAAGTAACTAGCCTCCACACAGGAGCTAGGAAGCAGCTGCCGGCCACCTGTGCCATGTCCTGCATGGTCGGCTTTCCCCGGGTCTCCTGGTGAGGACCTCATTTTGTCAGCAGTCACAACTAATTCTCACATTGCTCCAGGAAGTGTCATGAGTTTGAGCTCTGAGAGGTCTTGACTCTCATTTCACATATCTCATTTGTTTGTTGAAATTTCTGCTTCCACTTTCCCAGGAGAATGGGGTCTCACACAACTGGTGAGGGTTTGCTGGAGGAAGTGAGAGAATTCTTTGGATTTGGATGGGACATGAGGAACTAACTTTGAGGCTTATTAGGCTCCACTCAGCCCCTCGGTCACCTGCCTCTGCATGATGTTTCCATAGACACTTCTTAAGGATACTTTCTTCAGGTACAGGAGCAGGCAGAGCCACTTGACCAAGACACAGGCTTGTGTACTCCTATTTTTTGTTTTTGCAGCATAGCAGAGATGTGCAGCAAAAGATAGCTTCCTGGCACAGGGGCTTCTGTGAGGAATGTGCTTGAAATTCCACCTGTGCAAGTTTAGACATGACTGGAGTGCTTGTTGATTCTAGTTTGCCTCAGCCATGCCAGGGCTCAGGCTTAGATGAAGGAAATGTCCCTCCCAGTTTCAGGCCCTCTGTGCTGAGCCAGAGCTTCATCTACCCAAGACTATGCATCTTGGGTTGCGCTGTTGACAAATGGGCACTTTCATTGTCTCTGCCAAGGCCTTACTGAGAGATAGCCAGGGCTGTTGGAGGAGCCCTGTTGCTTGCTACATAAAGTCTAGCCATCTGGAGAAGGGTAAGCTGTGCTTGCCAGACTGGAACAAGTTCTTGGTCATTTCACTTAAGGATGGCACCCTAACTGGGAACAAAGACAAATATTTGTTATTTGCTTCCTTTGTTATGGGCTGATTCCCAGAGTCCAAGTCATCTGAGTAACAGATAGAAGGGACATAGAGCACACTGGAGATGTTCCCTGCATATTCCCATGCAAGGGGAAGCTGCTGGTAGTTCAGAGCCTCAGCTCCCAGCCTCTTCTGAGTCTGCCCCAACTGCAGAGCGCTGCCTTCCCCAAGAGCACCCTGTTCCAGCATAGGGCAAAACATTCATCAGCTTTTTGTCAATGTAATGAAACATCTTACCTCATAGTTTTGGACACTGAAAACCAAATGACATAGCGTAGGACTGGTGGCTGTTCTTTGTCCATGTACCTCATGGCACAGGTGGCAATTGTGTCTGGGCACTAATTATGCTGCTAATTAGGAGCAGGGGGAAGGTGGGGCCAAATCATGGCTCATGTAACACTCTTCTCTCAAGAGCTCCGTTCTGAGGGCAGGCCCAGTGACTCAGCAGCCTCACCCTTGTGTTCCTCCATTTCCCTATGTTACCACTCTGCAGACCAACCCATGAACTATATTGGACCCTTGGACACAATTAAACAAATCACATTCAAATGACAGTACAGAAGGCATCAAAATACACCATTTCCAAATATGCCACTTTGGACCAAGGATCATTTTGAGTGGAAGCCAAGTGAGAAGAAGCAAATGCACAAAAACCTCTCTGACCTCCTGCATTTGCCTAGAAGCAGGATGTACACTTATAAAGATGTCCTCTCTTCCCTCCCCACCTTGAAGAACAGATATCAATCACTGGGAGCACCAGGAAAGCTACCCAGAATTCAGGGATGGGGAGAGGGTTGGTTCTAGGCTTTGATTTGGGGAGAGAGGAGGCAAAGGGAGGGCATTCTGGCCAGGAGAGTGGATACAGGTGGAAGTCAGGGAGGTGCTGGTAAAGTTAGTGGAGCATAAAATGCAGGAAGAGCTGGGCTATAGAACAGATGAGAAGCAACAGGGAGAGAGTAGCAAAAGGTCTCGGGGGGCCTGAGCTGTGCAAGGATGGCCCCAAAGCCAGCCCCATTCTCTGCACACCTCTGCTGCACCCTGGCTGCTTTGCAAAACTAGGGGCACAGCTGTTCTCCAAATGCAGTTGCTATCTCTGACTACAGACTACAGATCCATCACCTGGAGATCAAACATACTAAAAAATATCTGTACTAAACATGTGCAGATGTTTTCCCCTGTCATTCCCTAAATATCACCACATAATAGCCATTTATATAACATTTGCTTTGCAGTGGATATTATAAGTCATCTAGAGGTGAGTTGAATCATGTGGGTGGTTATGTGTAAGTTATGTGCAGGTCCTACATCAAGGATTTATATCAGATTTTGGTACCTCAAAGGGTCCTGGGACCAATACCTTGGATACAGAGGGATGATAGTCCTCTAATTCCTGCTTCTTTCTAGGTGCCTTCTCAGAGTGCTGACTGTGGCCACTCCCCTATGTTTCTGTCTTAGTGAATTTTCTTGTTGCTGGGGTAGATGGAATACCTGACAGACATAAGTTAAAGGAGGAAATTTCATTGCTCACTTAGATTACAGTTTGTGGAGGTTCAGTCCATACTAGGCTGGCTCCAAGGCAGGGTGGTGTGACAGAGGGCCATGGCAGAGGAGGAATAGTCCATGGCAGAGCAGGCAGGCAGCACTCAGCAGCAAGCACCTGCTTTCTATATGTTGTCACTAGCCTCTCCAGCTGGAAGCTGTCTGTGTGGTGCTTCTCATTAACTACCCAGGATGATCCTTCCCATTATCCACATGGGGAACTATGACAAACCAGTGGATTAATTTAGTACCTTTAATCCCAGAACAACATACCCTTTATCTAGCCAGCTCCAAAAAACTCCACCTATGAAGCTTTAGGAGATACCTAGCTAAAAGCCATAATGCTCACCCCTGGGTGAGCTCAGGAGCACCCAAAGGAGTCATTCCACTCTTTCTCTTCATCTGCAGGATGCCTTGTCTGAACCACTGTTAGCATCTTCAGCTGTGCTGCTTAGGCCTCTGGGTCAAACTCACTTTTCTTTGAGATGAACCTGTGGGCTCCCACAGTCCCATTGTTTTTTCAGCCCTTCAAACTGAAAGCCTTGAGTCATCTTTCTTTTCTTTTCCAACACTTCCACCAAGCCCTCCCAAAAATCTGATATCTTGTTTTAGATGTTTTCCATTTCTTTTTGTACAAGGTACACCAGATCACAAGTTATCTATCTCAAACATACTTCCCTTCTTCATTTTCTTATCCCTGAGCCCCATGGAATTTATCGGAATCTCAGGGTATAGGTTCCACAAAACTACATTCCCAGTAATCTTCTAGGAAATAATAATAATAATAATAATAATAATAATTATTATTATTATTTTATATTTTAGGGAAAGGTCTAGAGGGTGTTCAGGTTCTCACTACTTGATCGGACTCGTAGTGATCTACCTGTTTACAGCCTCCCAAGAGCTGGGATTACAGGCGCACACCACCATGCCCAGTCTTTTCTAGGAAATTATTTTGTCCTTCACTGAAATCTTGTTGCAGAGGGACTACAGTGCATAGTCAGGATAGATTGGTTTATATTCCTGTAACAAAGCCATCCTGAGATACTAGGGGGTTTAAACAATACACACTGACCACTGATCAAGCAGATTCCAGTATGGGTAGGGCACTCTCCTCTTGTCCATACTGCTGCAACACTTGGACCATGCAGCCTCCAGGATGTTGAGACTGGGGCAGAAAGAGCTGAAAGGAGTTTTCAATGGAGGCAGAACTTTGTTGCATTATCCTGAACTAAGCTACAAGGAGGCTGAGAAAAGCCAAAGAAATCCTTAGGAGAGGAGTCTTGCAGGTCAGCCAGGACGTATCTGAGTTTTTTGTTCCCCGTTAGTGTTATTATAAGTCACTCAGTTACATAGAATTGAAGATGCTGTCAGAGAGGGATGTGACCTTGAGGGAGCTTGCGCAGAAGTCGAGGCACACAAAGACTGTGGCTGGAGGCCCTGACCCAGCGAGCCCAGACATTCATCTGTGACCCATCCCTTCCCCAAAGGCCTGTGGTCTTTCCTTGCTATGTGCCTTTGTCTTAGTTACTCTTCTCTTGTTGCTGGGACAAATACCCAACACTCAAAATGAAGGAAGGAAAGGTTTATTTAGCTCACAGTTATTGGAGGTTTCAGTTCATACTCAGCTGGGTCCAACACAGGGCAGCACATAGCAGAAAGCAACCTTTCATGGTGGTCGCAAAGAGCAAGAGCACAGAGAGAGTAGCAGCAGCTCAAGCAACTAACTTCTCTTTCCTCCTTACATTTAAATGCAAACTACCTGCCCCAGGGCAAGTGCAGCAGCCACACCCACAGTAATCTATCACAAACTCCAGAAGCCACCCCAAGACTGCTTGAGACTTTGGAGGGACACCAATACACAAACCATAACAGCCTTGCTTCCCTACCTGAGCAATATTAGTTGGCAACTGTGCTTGTGATCCTATAGGTTGTTTGTAGACTGCCCTACATTGTAACTTTGCTGTATAAGTTACCTCTGAAAAAGCACCTTGGTGGTCACCCAGTAGGGGCCTCTTTTGGAAATCCAGGAGCTATTCTTTTCCCTACTCCTAAAAAGCTCTCCTAACTTTCTCCTTTGATTCATAACTTCATCCATTGATGTTGGAAGGCCATGGCCTGGGCACATCTGACCCCTGACAGTTTGGAGTGTTTCCTCCTGACCCCATCACAGTGTGGCTGTTCACAAGTATCCTGCAATGACAAACAGTTGCGTCACCTTTCATGAATCCCTGGTTCTTAGAGCAAAAAAGAATTCCACACAGCAGTCTGTCTCCTCAAGGGACTCTAGGGCCATCTACAAATCCCTGGTGACTGTCTATCAGAGTGACCTCCGCCTCCTGGCTCTGTTCTGGGAGAGCCAGAAGACAGTCACATACGTAGAGAACCTTGTCTGGGTTTCCAGAAGGAAGAACATTATACAATAAGTATTACAAATCAGGTTAGTTTTTTTTTTTTTTTGGCGGAACTGGGGATTGAACTCAGGCCCTTGTGCTTGCCGGGGAAGCACTTATTCCACTGAGCCATCTCCCTGGCTCTCAGGTTAGGTTTTGTAGTTCCCCATATACCAAGAACCCTATAGAACAAGCTTCAAATATAGTCAGCATTAGTCCAAATTTAATTTGATGTGACAGACACAAATCACCATTCTAGATTATTTCCTCCATCTTTCCTGTTGAAGTAAAATAATCTCTGAGTATCTCTACAGCAGTGGTCCCCAACCTCTGGCACCCGGGACTCATTTAGTGGAAGTCAGTTTTTGCAGACAGGTGTGGTGCTGTGGCGTTTCATGAAGCTGTACCATGTGGACCTGAGCGTGGACAGTTGGCAGCAGGGTTCTTGTGCCTGGAAGAATCAAATGCTCTGGTGGTCTGAGGACTGGAATCAGAATAGTATGTCAGGTGAAATTGGGGATAGGGAATGGCTGCAGGGACAGGGGAACTGTGCTTGCATGAGCCACTCCTTTCCTGCCTCCAATAGGCTGCAAACTGTTGAGTCCATGCCAGGACTTGGAGACCCCTGATCTGCAGAGAACAGCACAACACAGCAGTGAAGGGTAGAGAGCTGCTAGAGCTAGAGTCCCTGGGCTAGAGTGCCTGCTGCTTTCTGGTGCAGTCCATGGGTTGGCGAGAGTGAGCTTCCTTTCCCATAAGTGCCGGGCGGTGTGCTCCCAACACACATGCTTTGGTGTGAACCTGGGTGCTGACCTGGGCTTGGTATCATCTCTGCTGAGAAATGGATAAGGAGTGAGGAGGAAAGGGGCACCTACTGAGACTGGCATCATTTCCAGTGCCGGTTTCCATTCTTTGTGCTCTTGGAGATCCTAGGTGATGGGACATCACCGAAAGAGGATGGTAGAAAAATGAAGGCTGTGGCTGCTGGACCTACAGAACTACCTTGCCCGCAGTGCAGGTGGGGTTCTCTTTCAGATTGCATCCTGTATACAGCTAGTGTAGGTGAGGTGTGGACACGGAGTCGTATGTGGGCCATAAAGAAAGAGTGAGTTTGTGGGCAGTAATGGGGAGGATCTTGGAATGAGTCAGCTCTTGCCATAAAATAAACATGGCCTGCGCTGTTCTCCTCCCAGGAAGCAGGATGGAGCCTGGTGTGGGGTGCTGCGCCCCACCTCTGATGCTTCCAAGTCATGAGAGCAAACTTCTCAGGTCATTGGTTTGACAAGTTTTCTTCTATGATTCGTTGTTGTTGTTGTTTATGCAAGATCTTCCAAGACTATTTCTTAACTCCCCAGTTCACCAGCTCACTTTCCTTGATTCTTTTTTTCTTGTGGTACCAGGAGATTGAACTTGGGACCTGGCACTTACCAGGCAGGCGCTCATGCCACTGAACTGTCTCCCCAGCCCTCCCTGATATTTTGAAAACAAAGGTAGCCCAGGACTGTTGTGCATTTAATAATATCAAAATTTACAAGCTTAGTTCAGGTATATCTAATCCCAAATAGGTGCACTATAAATAATCTGCTTTTAATTATGCTTTCACTCTCCTTTCTGATTATGTCAAGTTATGCATATTGAGATAGAGAAGAGATTTAATTTATTCAACTGTGGATTTGTTACACTAATTTGAATATTAGATGTCTTAGGTATGTGAAAGACCAAAGAAGAAAACCTGCTGCTGCTACTGTGACCACAGGCTTGGTAGACTAGCCTTATTAGAACTCCAGCAAGGCTCAAGGTTGAATTGTTTATGGAGGCAGCTCTGGGTGCCTCAGAGGAGCCACTGTCCTTCCTGGCTTCTGTCCTTTGACGGTCAGGATACTCTTGCAGCACTGTTGGGAAGACCTATGCCCCGGCCATCACATCGGGTTTATGAGACAGAGACAGAGAGACAGAGACAGAGGGAAATAGGGAGACAGAGACCTAGGCAGAGACAAAGAACCACACAGAGACAGAGGGGGAGGGAGAGGAGCAGGGAGACGGGGAGAGGGAGTTTGTCTCCGACTGCCTGGAATTCTACATTCACTCAAAGGAAGCAGCATTCTTGGCATTCCAGTCCTGAAAGGAGGCTTAGGTATCTATCCCCTGAGGAAAAATCAGAGGCTAGGATAGAATACTGCAAATTAGCACTCCAGGAGCAGAGGGGAATTGCAAGTCTTTTCCAAATTGCAGCGTCAAAGATAGGGGGCTTCAATCTCAGAGTTCTCAGTTGAGGAGGAAGCTGAGAAGACTTAAGGAAGGTGACTCCTGTGTAGCCACCGCTCTAGCTGACCCCGAACAAAATCTTTCTTTCCTTGAAGTGTAAGCATTGCTTTTTGGGGGAGAATGGAACTCTGGTGGAAAAGGCAAGAAGGATTTGACAGGGTTAAGCACTGAATCCACTGTCCATTAGTATAGCAGGTGCGAAGGAAGTTTCCACACACAGATGTTGCCCGCTATCTTGTTTTAGAAAGCTGAAGCTGTCTTCTCACAGGAAGATGACCCAATCCTAGAACTAATTCTTCATCCTCCCCCCACCCCCAACAAACTGGGTCAGCAAGAGAGTTTTAGATTTTTGTTTTTGTTGTTGTAACAGTGCCAGCTCAGAAGGAATACGATTGGCTGAGACGCGGAGCTCAACAATTAACGTTAAATACAGGCAGCTGGCTGTGTTTTGATTCAAAGCCAGAATCAGGAGATCTGGCAATCTAAAATCCAGCAACTTTTGGAAGGACTGAAGCTTGTTTTTTCTTTCTT
>NW_004524687.1:4665509-4667878 GCF_000260255.1 Octodon degus
AAACTGGCAGAAATGCTACAGGTAATGGAGCGTTCTTCAGTGTTCAGCAGAGCCAAAGCAGGCTGCCCTGCTGCCCGCGTGATTTGTAATTCGGCTCTGCTTGGTGCAAATGAGCACCAAAGACACAAACCAGTTTGTTAGCATGATGTTTAATTTGGCTCTTCACCCACTCAGTTAATTGCTCGTAAATGTTTCCGGGGAACAAAGGATCTGACTCCTCCTAGAGGCCTTGCTGTTGAGGAGGGGAACTGTAGTGTGTTGCGTTTAGGGCCACCTTGTGGACAACAGCTATGTTTAGAAATTGCAAAGGAAGGAGGGATTCATTTGGAAAGTGCAGTGTGTTGTTCATGCAACTTTGGAATTCTTGCTGTAACACCTAACTACAATGACCATGATTTAGTTTTCATTAGTGAAAAATCCTATAATGAGAAAAATTTGTAAGTGCGGTATAAAATATATGAACTATGGAGACCTACATGAGCAACTGCACAACATGGTGACTGTGCTTCATATTCTTGAGAAATGCTAATGGAGTGAATATATAATATGCTTTCACCATGACCATGAAAATAATGATGATATGAAGCTTACTCTTATCATAATGTGTATTTACATATATATTCATATTTCAAAACATGTTGTATTAACCGCTCCTTTCAATAGACCAGCAGAAAGCAGTACTACAGTTATCCGAACTGTCCTGCACATATACATGAATATATATCTTTTTCCCTTCTTTCTTTCATCTTTTTCCTCATCCTAGTTTTTCTTTCCCATTGAATGGATTCTTTCTCTTTCACAGTATTCATTGTACACTTCAGATTTTATTTTCTCTTTCAGGTTTTCACACTAAGGAGACAATATGATGTTTGCCCATGCAGGTCTGATTTGTTTCACTTACAGTCTCTAGTCACATCCATTTACCTATAAAAGTCTCAAATTTATCTTTTTTTATACCTGAGTAATACTTCATTGTGTTTTGTATTCTTTAAAAAACATGTTGTATGTGGTAAATATGTACAGTTTTATATGTCAGTATAAGTGGAATACTCTTATAAGCCCTTTTGTGCCTTATAGCACAAAAATATCAGAAAAATTTGTGCAGAAAAAGCTCTCTTGTAGTTTTGCTTTCTTCAGTTTCAGTTACTCAAGGGCAATCATTGTCTAAAAATAGTAATATTTGTCTTGACTCTTTCAGGAAATGTGCATAACATGTGCATAATTTTTATACATGTGCATAAATTTATTACAGTATATTGTTATCATAGTCCTAGCAGTTTCACTTCATCATGAGTGTGTATGGAAGGAAAAAAAATGAGGTATGGGGGATCAGTATCACTTGGTAGTTGGGCTGGTGGGGACTTGACACATCCCACATGAATAGGGGCAACTACTGAGGGAAGAAAATCCAGACTTCATAGCTTCTTATAAATCCTCTGAATTTTCATACAAGCCCCCATGAGCTTGGGATAAGAAAGAGATTGGAAAGTATCTATTTTCCAACTACCTCAATTTCAGATTTTATTTTGTCCGAGCCTTCACTCCTCCCATTCTCCACGATGAGAAGATGTGACCTTGAGGAGGTGGGGAAGGTCACGGGTTCTCCTGCGGCCCTGGGCTTCAGCCTTTGGTTGCAGATGTCTAAGGCCTCAGAATGGAGCTTGCTGTGTTCAGGGAACAGATCCCCCAGGCTTCTGCAGAGCATAAGATCCCACACACTGAAGACCCCATGGCTTTGAGGTCAGCATACTCCCTCTTTGAATCCCTGAAATGCTCTACTGAGGAAAAGACAAATTGCTGGTCCAGACCTTATGCAGGCTCTGGAGTGCTGCTAGTCTTTCTTCAGTCTTGCTCATCATTGCTAGACCTGCCATGATGGTGGGGTGGCTACCAATGACCCATTTCCCAAAGGCCAAGGTGGGAGCAGGCAGGGTTCCCTATCTCTGTCCACTCCAAAGCAGCATTGAAGGACAGAGATCAAGGATACTGGCAATGACCTGGGTAGTCCGTGTTCAACCTCTTCCATCATAGCTGTACGAGGAGGGTCCTTCTCTTCTGTGTATGTCAGAGGTTTCCTTTCATACCATCTGCCATTCTTTTCGATCTGTCTCTTAAAGCAAAGCTATAGAACCAACCTAGCCATGCCTGGTTTAGACACTCACAAAAGTGTCAAAATCACTCTATTTTTAGGGATTCAAAAATACAATTTTTAAGTTAAAGCTGAAAATCTACTATTCATGCATTGCTGATGTAAATATTCTAAATCCTTGTAGAGGCAAGTAGATTCTTGTGGCAGAATGGAGGAGAGAGTGTGTGCTTCTAGTAACAAATTTCAAAGCACACCAATTTCTTTCAGTAAATTCAAAGAT
>NW_004524687.1:4668283-4679995 GCF_000260255.1 Octodon degus
CTTGCCAGGGAAGCGCTTATTCCACTGAGCCATCTCCCCGGCCCCTCTCTCTAATACTTTCAAACTAAGATTGGTTGATAGGGGCCAGGGATAGTTGGCTCAGCCAACTAAAGCGCCTGCTTAGGCAAACTTAGGTAAAAGCAGGGACCATGGTTCAATCCCCAGCACTACATGCTGCACCAGTGAGCCTTGTCCCCAAGGTGGCCTGAGCTGGCCAGAGTCCAGGCGTAGTGGTGCACACCTGTAATCCCAGTGCTGGAGAGGCTGAAAACAGGAGGGTCACCACAAGTCCAAGCTGTGTAGTAAAACCCTGTACCAACCAAATACATTATTAAACAATTGGTTAATATTTGGTTTGGTGCTGACACTCTCCTTGGAAGATAAAAGTGAGGACACTGGGAGAAGCTGGTGCTGGGGCACATTTCCCATTCCGCAGAGTGGAGCCCTTGCATAGACACTTTTCTTGCCACTGAAGCATACTGGTTCTTCTAAACAAAATCATCACTACTATGCATTCCTTCTGAAAATCATCAAGGGGTGAAGGATTGAAGTTCAGATTTTCAAAGTCCCTTATAATATGCTATGTTCCTCTCAGATGTGCCTCCCACTGTCCTTTACTGGACTCTTATATACAGACAGGCTGGGTAGATCTGACATGCTATGGCCCTTCTGGGCCAAATGCATAAAGAAGATTATACATTTTCTCTTTTTATGTTATGTAGGTTTAATCCATTCTCCCAGGTCCAATTCAAATTCTTTAATCTTTCTAAAGCTAATCACTCACTCACTCACTCATGGTATGTCTTTATTCCACTGGTAGTTAACTAGGAGCTGTCCTCAGAATCACCTGTGTTTTCTAAGTGTGTTGTAGCTTCTGACCTGGAGAGTCTAGGTCACTTGTTCTGAGATGGGGTCTACATGATTTGGAAAACATCCTGAGGCTGAGGCAATTTAAGACCTATCCTCTTCTAATTCATCCTGTTGCTTTGTGCCCTTGAGTACCTCTTGGGTGCCAAGATGGCATGACGGGCCTGACAGAGAAACTGGGGGAAGGAGGTGATTAAGGAGAAAGGACCAAGCCCACAATAAGTCAGAGCCAACAGAGAAACCTGGTCTTCTTCTCCCTCCAAAATATTCTGGGCTTCAGCAAGCAGCTCCTTGGGCAGTTCCTTCCTCACAAATGCAGCCTTGTGCTTTCTCACCAGGTCCTGGGCTTTCTTCGTTAAGGGAGATGCATCAGGCAGTTCTCTCAAGGGAATTCCCTTCTTAGGGAGACAACACTTGGTACCAGCACCAATAAAACAAACAAATGGGGATATAAACAAGCTACACAGCAACCTAATGTCCTGAAATGCACTAAATGTGTTTTCCATTGACACTAAGGTAAGATTAACCATTAAGGTGACTAATTGCCTTTGTTTCGCTGCTGCATCTCTACTAGCTCGACATCACAAGTTGTATAACACCTCTCTTTGGTTCATGGTCCAGCCTAGTTTTGAGCATTTCTAGTGGTGCACCATTAAAGTCCTCCTGGAGGGCCAGCCAAATAGCTCAGCGGATTAAATACCTCAGATATTAACAGGGGTTGTATCCCTGGACCTGTTGTGCTGGCCCCAACCCCAAGGTACGCTGAAATGGCAATTGGGACTGGGTGAGGCTGTGCCCGTCTATAATTCCAGCCTGGGTGAGGCTGTAAACAGGTGGATCACTACGAGTCCGATCTAGTAGTGAAACCTCGAACACCCTGAAGACCCTTCTCTAAATACAAAAAAAAGAAGAAAGAAAGAAAGAAAGAAAGAAAGAAAGAAAGAAAGTCCTCCAGGAAAAGCCCTTCTGGTCTCTCTAGTTTCTTGGAAATTCCACAAAAGTAGGTAAACAGGCATTAGTCAGATATAACATTTTAGTCTTCTCTTTGCTGTGCTAGTTGCACTGGACAGAAGACAGGCATCCTGGGGTGGGGGTCATGACAGTTGACTGCATCTCAAAGATACCCCACTCATTAAATGAAAGAGCTCCATGAAATGCCCCACATCCTCTGGTCCTCTCAGCTTGAAGTCATCAGCACCCCAGTGTGGAGTACTTGGGGATTGCATGTATTAGATTCCTTCAGCATAACAGCCTTCTACTTATTTGCAGACTGCTCTGGGAACTCCAGGAAGTTTAGGGATACTAAGATTTCCAGATGCTTCTATTCATTCTCTTGATCTGTGAAGATTGTAGGCAAAGACAGAAGCTTTCCACCATTGGATTGCAGACCTAGCTCATCCTAATTGTCTGTGGTATAAAAACATTGATTTCCTGAAAGAAAAATACACAACACAAAGGAAGAAGTTCTCATTCACTAAACACATACTCACTGAGTACAGTGTGCTTGCTGCTGCTCTCTCCACAATTTGCGTGACCTGTGAGAAGAGACAGATTGAAAAATGCACATGAACAAATACACAAGACCATGTTGGATGGTGTGGCAGCTCTGCAGAAAGGTGGGTGCCCCCCCTCAGGGCAGGGACCAAGGAGAGGGAGAGGGAAGAGCTTGTTCTCTAGGGAGTTGTGTCTCTCTGCAAGGGGCCAGCAGTGAGTGACACGCTGAGGACCATGAAGGAAAAGATGGTGATCAGTGGGACACACGTGGGCTGTGAGATCAGTCAGGACACAGGGCTGCCAGCTGCTTAAGACATTGAATTGGGGTGTGGTTGCAGATGTCTGGGGCATGAGGGTTAGAGATGTGGAGGATATTGCTATGCAGTAAGCAGTGTGGACCACAGTTGAAGGTCAGAACAAAGAGAGTGAACACTAGGTAGGGAGGGTCGAGGACCTAGAACATTGACACTGCAGGGCTGTCTGTAAAACACTGTTTCCATGTGCTTAGAATCTGAGCAGGAAAGGGACATGAGGAGGGATCTTGGGACGCTCAGGACTTCCCTTATACAATCTTAAGGGCTTACATAAATATAGCTAGCAATAGTCAGCAGTGCCTGCTAACTCATCAGTGGGTGCCCGGAGTATGGAGATGGTTATTAGGGAGGAACTGAGAAGACCAGGTCAAACTCACAGCTGCTAGAGCCTGGTTTGCTCTTCTCTTTCTTGTTGTGTGAACTTTGAGGTCTTGGAGTCTTCTACTCTCAGCACCAAGCAAAGTGTCTGTGATCTGGGTATGTATAGGCACTCAGGAGATACTTCTAAGGTTCTATCTGATAGTTTTGACCTTGGGTTTTATTTTTATTCTTCTACCATCTGAGGAAGTATTAAAATAAAAGTTGGTGTGTGAATCTGATTCATGTGGTAAATTAGTGGTTAATGAAATTAAGATTTGTTTTTTTCTGATCCCATTGCAAGCGTGATTTAGATAATTTGCAGCTATTGCCACAAAACAATTAAACAATTACATGATGCAAATGAGATTAAAATGGTGCTCGTTGGGATCAAAAGCACACAAATACTTCATTGCTCAAGACTTGGCTGAAGTTTGTTTCAGTTATGTAGTGCCACAACAAACCATCCTAAAATTTAGTAGTGTAAAAGAGCAACCACTTTATTATCTTTTCTAACTCTAGAGATTAATGAGGTTCACTTGAAATGAGCTTATGTTCCACATAGTTTTGGCTGGGGCTAGAGCCCCTTGTGGTTGACGCAGTAGAAATCTCTCAAATGTCTCACTCACTTGCTGGGTGTAGTGCTGGCTGCTGGATGCAGTTTCAGCTAGGAGTGTTGGCAGAGGGCTTAGCTCTTTCACATGGCCCTCTCCACACGCACCTTGCATTTCCTTCCAGCATGGCTTCTTGACTAACAAGAGGCATGTGGAAGGAAGGAAGTGGAAGTTGTCAGTCCTCCTAAGATTGAGTTTCCCTTCACCACATTCTGTTGGTCAAAGAAGGAATGGAGTGTGCTGAGATTTAAGAGGAGAAATCAGCTCCACTCAGTGTGAACATGGTACTCACGCACATGGAGTCACCATCTTTGGATACTATCTCCTACCTTCTCTGCTCTGGCCACCACAATTCACATCCTTTCCACATCATCCCTTGGAATTACCATTATGATATTGGCTATAAATCCAACATCTCAATATTAAGCTCAAGAATGGGGGCAAGCCTGGAGTGCAGAGATGTATAAATTGAATAAACAACAGTTATGTGACTATATACAACTTCTCATGTACAATGTGAACAAAGTAATTATAATAAATGCTCTAATTCAAAAGGTGGAAAAAGGACTGGGGAGATGGCTCAGTGGAATAAGTGCTTCCCTGGCAAGCACAAGGGCCTGAGTTCAATCCCCGGTTCCGCAAAAAAAAGGTGGAAAAAGAGTAAGCATGTAATTTTCATAAGTTCATAGTAATTCTGAAATCTTACTAGGCATATATTGTCAGTAGTTTTCTTTTTTTTAGGGAAGGGACTACAGGGTGTTGAGGGTCTCACTACTAGGTAGAACTCATAATGATTCTCCTGTTTACACCCTCCCAAGTGCTGGGGTTACAGGTGTGCCATCACACCCAGTCTCAATTGCTGTCTCAGCATGCCCTGGGGGTGGGGCCAGCATGGCAGGCCTGGGGATTGAACCCCCAACCCCTGTGTCTGCTTGCAAGCTTTTTGTTTTTAATTAGGCTCTAATTCTGCTCCTGGAAAGTGATCCTTTATGGCTCTTGATTCATCTCTCTGAGTCATAATTTATTTTCTATAAGAAAGAATCTGTATTTGCAGTTAGAAGCTTTCTTGGCCTCTTCCCTCTCAATAAGAGGTTAGGGCCGAGGTGGGGAATCTATGGCATGCTCACTGCAGCCAACTGTTTGCTATCATGGTTCACTTTCACTGAGTTAAGGAATCCAAGACTTTATATTTTAAAATATCCCTATTTCTCTTTTAACCAAAATAGTATAGTTTCTTTAAAAACTTCATAGGTTTCCTGTGTATCAAATTATAAACCTCTTCTATTAGAGCAATGCCATGCCAGATGTCTCTTTGAGACACATCTCTTTACCTTGCAGTGAGAACCAGAATGCTGTAAAACATCATGTAAGGGTTTTGGATGACACACTGGCTGGCTAGTGCTGTTTTAAATCTTCTTGTGATCTTACACTTCCACTTTTTTTAAAAAAAAAATTTATGTATTTGGTACAGGGTCTCACTACACAGCTCAGACTTCTAGTGATCCTCCTGTTTTCAACCTCTCCAGTGCTTGGATTAGGTGTGCACCACCATGCCTGGACTTGGTGGCCAGCTCAGCATGCCTAGAAGTGGTGCCTGCAAGGCACATGGTGCTGGGCATAGAATCCTGGTTCCTGCAAGATCAGACCCTGTTCCCCGCACTTGCCTGAGCAGATGCTTAGTCGGCTGAGCTGTCTCTCCAGCTCTACACCTCTACTCTTTATTTGAACTTATGTCTGAGACTATATTTTGCTTGCACCAACCTTAATCTAATGCTTATCCTCAGTCCATTTCCTCTTTTTGAGGCTTTGCTTGGG
This sequence comes from Octodon degus, assembly GCF_000260255.1. Taxonomy (NCBI): domain Eukaryota; kingdom Metazoa; phylum Chordata; class Mammalia; order Rodentia; family Octodontidae; genus Octodon; species Octodon degus. Next base: position 4,673,745 of record NW_004524687.1, read on the forward strand.
TCTTGAGTTCTCCATGTTTTCTAAATTCTGCTCCTAAAGTAAACTGTCCTTTAATTATTTATTTATTAATTTATTTTTCACTTTGGTTCATTTTGCCTTTCTTATTTTGTCACAGGCACCAGACCTAGTGACACCTGTCACTTTTAATATGGTTCTTGTGTCTTGGTCAGTATTCTACAATTAAAACAAATACCTGAGATAGTTAACTTATGAAGAGAAATGTGAGGCTATGAGTATAGCTTAGGAGTAAGGCCCCAGCACTGCAGAAACATGAGTGGCCAGGGGTTGGAACAAAACCACTCAATCAGGGGACAAAATTAAAAAAAAAAAGGACAAGGAAGAGATTTTCCACTAAGCTAAAAAATTAATTCTTTATTTTTCTTTCTTTTTTTTTAAATTTGAGGCAGAGTCTTACTATGCAGTTTGGTAACTAACAGCAGCCCTGTACTCACTATTGTAGCCCCTAGGCTGGTCTTGAACTCGCAGTGACCCTTCTGGATCCTCCTGTCTCAACCTTCTAAGTGCTGGGATTACAGGCAGCCTTAACTCTTAAAGGCTCCACTGCCTGCTAATAGCACATTGTGGGCACCAGACCTAGTGGTCTTTAACATAAGGGCCTTTGGATGATATTCAAGATCCAAGTTACAGCAAGTAGAAGTCATTTGCTGGGCCTGTTATTGTCCCACATAGCTGCAGACATGGCTGCCCAAGTTGGACAGTTTTACTCAACTTTCTACCTATATATGACATGTGTTTTCCTCAGCCTCCAAAAGCAATTTTCTAAGTCTCTTTTTGACCTCCTTCAGTGATTCCTTTAAGGTCTGTCTCCGTTACTCTTCTCTCATGGCTGGGACAAAATACCTAACACCCAAAATTAAGGAAGGAAAGGTTTATTTAGCTCAGTTAGTGGTGGTTTTAGTCCATACTTGGCTGACTCCGAGGCAGAGTGGCACATGGTAGAGGGCAGCAGCTGATGACCACAGAAAACAGCAAAGAGCAAGGGGAGGAGCTATAGCTACAGCTGATAGCAAGCCTCTCTCCCTTCCTTACACTGTAATGCGGATTATCTGTCCCAGGGTATGTGTAGCATTCATGTCCATAATCCCAGTATTGGGTTATAAATTAATCACAAACTCTAGAATCCTCCCGGTGACTTCTTGAGGCTTGGGGCAGGGGCACCTAGGTATAAACCATAAAAAGGTCCCTCTAAAGCCCCTGGAAGTTATCTGATCTCAAAAAAAAAAAAAAAAATCAATGCAGCATATTTTGAGTTTCTGTTACAATGCACTACTTCTAGATTCTATTGATGGAACATAAATCACGTGAGACATCATTCCTTAAAGGCAAGCTCCACTCCAGTACCCACATTCTGTGGTTCAGACTCGGGGCCACCTCCAGGGGTGTTAGCTGGGTCTGCAAGTCTGAGCACACATGGGGATGAGCAATCCTGGAGCTAACAAGCATGCCTGGCAGCCCTCCACCCCATGGTCAGGGGGCTCAGGTAGGGCTGCTGACAAAGAAACAGCCGATCTCTTCCCTGGGGATCTTGTCATGTAGTTGCTTAGGTCTCCTCACTTGGGGCTGGAATTCCAATTATGAATGTTCAAAGAAGGAGGTAGAATCTCAGCTCAAGATATGTGCTTGAAGTCTAGTTCTGATTCAACTCATTGGAATAAGGGGCCAGTTCACATACAGAGAGAGGAAAAAAATCTGCCTCTCATGGAGGAGGGCATGGGTGGGCAGGTCGGGATATGGCAGGGTCCTCATGGGCGACAGCCAGGCCAGGGAGGGTGACTGCTTCTCAAAACAAGGACTTCCATGAAACTGGATGCTAATTCTTCTGTGGAGGTAATGAATCTCTTATTTTTAGAATCTCCTGATTATTTCTGATTCATCCTTTCACATGGAAACATATTAACATCTGCCTATATGAAATTGATATTTAGCTTTCTGTATGCCAAGAACCCAGAGTGAGAAAGCACATTAGATGTTTCTTTCTATTACCAGCAATTCTTGGTAAAGAGAAACACACACACACACACACACACACACACACACACACACTCCACAAAAAAAACAGGGACTGCAGCATGGAGCAAAGTTTCAATTTAATATTATTAGTAAATTGTTGATCTCTTTTCTTTCTGAGCATGATCTGTATAGATAACGAACTGTCCATGAAAGTTAGAGCTTTCCCTAAAGAGGGAGAGGAGATAGAAATCTTCCCTACTTATTTAAAAAGCACATGTCTTATACTAAAAACACAGATTAACATGCTTTAGAAAGCAAGCAGTTCAGAGTGATATAAAATTGCCAAAGTTTCTTGCTACATAATTAACCTCTGAAAGAACTTAGCATCATACCAGGTACGAAATGTGCTAGAGTGTACTTGTATTTCCACCTAAGCAGGATGCTGAGGCAAGATTTTGTGTGTCTGAGGTCCACCTGGGTATGTAGGAAGACACTGTTTCAAAGATAAAAAAACAAACAAAAACCCAGAAAGCCAACATCACTCCATCACTCTCCAGAGGCATCTACTATCCACAATTGCTGATGGGATTTCTGATGAGATTGTCCTGCAGTTGCCACTTGAAAGCAACACAATCTTTTCATACCTGTGTGATTGGTAAATCGAAATAGTAAATGGCTGTCTTCACTAGGACACAGTTGTTCCAAAGTTCACCGTACATCACGAGCCTTAAGGATTTCTGAAACCATAAGTCCTTGGCCAGCACCCCCAGAATTTCTGGGGCTGAGGATTTCTCCTTTCAGCAGGGGCCCAGCAGCTGCTGCTTCTGCAGCTTGGGGCTCATCCACTGAGAACAACTGACATGATGAATAAGGATTTTTTTTTGACTAGTACTACTTACTATTCCTTGTCATCTATCTATTGATTTTTCTATATGAAAATATACTTACTCATTTATTTCTTGATTGATCATTTCTAGGCAGTTTCCACTGACAGTCATAGCTATAAAAGGTGATGAGGTACATAAATTATTACCATTTTATTATTTTGTTCTGATTGCAAAGGATGTCTTTAACAAAAATTGTATTTTAACCACTTGATGTTATTATAGAGACTGAAATTACATTTTGATTTTTTTTCTTTTTTCTGTATTTAGGATGGGGTCTACAGGGTCTACAGAGTTTCACTACATAGATCAGATTCGTAGTGATTCTTCTGTGTTCAGTTTCCCAAGTGCTGGGATTACAGGTATGCTCCACCATGCCCAATCTCAATCGCTGTCTCAGTGCAATGGGGCCAGCATGGTACACTATGGATCGAACTGTGCTCTGACATTTTGATCTTATATACAGCCACCTTGCTAATTTTTAAAAAATTCTAATTCTAATTAGGAATTATGTTAAGACTGTTAGCGTTAATACCTCTCAGTTAGTTCTCTTGTTATATAATATGCTTGGCTGATTACGTCGCAGAAGAATAACTCATTAGCATGTTGCTGAAATTTAGACAACTCTGGGTGGACTGTTGTCCTCCTCTCTTGCTATCACATAATACTGCAACAGTGTCATTTTGTGCAGTGTCTCCTCATTTGCTTTCTAAAATGCAGTGGCAGGGCAGAGTAGGGCCGGGGAGCCTCTGAGCTGTGGAGATGCAGACACCTCTTATGCACAGTTCATGGACTTTTGGCCTGACCTATCTTTTCAGCTTTTGCTGTGTCACACAGCTCCAAGCAGGTTCCCAGAGCCTGTCCTCAGGTGTGAGACACTACCCCACCTCACGTGTGTGATGTCCATTGTGTGGCCCAGGGAGCTGCTGGGAACACAGCAGCCATGCTCTCTGCACATTGGCTTTGTTCCATCCCATCCTTTGATTCCTTATCAGAGTGGTTGAGGCATTAATTAAATGGGGTATAAGCTACACTAGGTGCATTGTTCTGAGAATTTTGAAAACACATGCAAGTTATGCAACTGCCCCCATAAGCCAGCCATATGCATTTCTTCATTCCAGGAAATTCCTTTGTCATGTTTTCCACTGCCAGCCTCTGGTGACCACAACCCCACTGCTGTGGTTCTGCTTTGTGGAGACTCCACATGGGGGAGTGATACAGAATACAATTCTCTGAGTGGAACTTCTTTTGTTTAGCTTAGTGCTTCTGCGATTCATCTACTGGTTGCATGTACTTGTTGTTTGATTGTTTTTAGGGTGGAGGAGCATTCTGCGATAGGAGAGTATAGCAATCTGTGTATCTATTTACCAGTTGACATCATTACGGTATTTCCATTTTTTAGTGATTATAAAAGAAAGAGTCATGTGTATTTGCGTGTGGACATATATATTTCATAATTTTGTACAAATATCTAGGAGTAGAATTTCTGGGCCATATGATAAATTGATCTTTAATGTGATAGCCATATTTTTCTTAAAAAAAGTCATAGTGTTTTGCATTTACACCAGCAAAATAATTTTTCCTCCAATTACTTTACATTTCTTGATAAAATCACTTTAAGATTTATAGGCATTCTGGTCCATTCTAGCAGGTATATCTTTCATACTAGAAATGAAACCCAGGGTTACATGTATGCATGTCCAGGGCTATTTTTCTTTTTCTTTCTTTTTTTTTTTCTAAGTAAATTTTCCACTTAAAAAATTTATTATTTACAAACACCATTAGAACAAATCACTCTATTCATTAAGAGAATGTAACTATATATCATTCCTAACCACTTTAAATACATAGATACAAAATGGACATTCATCTGTATACCCTTTTTTTGTTAAGTTCTGTTATTTAATATTATAAGTGTGTAAACTCAGCAAAATATTCTAAAAGAGTCCAGTAGCCCATAATAATATTGGGTCTTCCACTGGACTGGCAATGTCAGAAATTGTTGACCTGAGTCTCCTACAGCTCAACATAATCATGCCCGCATCTTGTACAGCAATTAACCACTAGGAAGAATGTATACAATGTGTTAATTATTGAAACTGTCCTACCAATTTGATTTGAAACTGTCTCATTGCTATTTGTTTATCAATAAAATTATGGGAAAAAATAAAATAAAATCATGTATTTAAAAAAATTTATTATTTATTTGGTACAGGATCTCCCTATGCAGCCAAGACTCATAGTGATCCTCCTGTCTCAGCCTCCCTAGCACTGGGATTGCCTGCATACACTACCACACCCAGTTTTGGTTGCCTGCTTGGTGCGGGACCAGCACAGTATGTGGTACCAAGGATCGAACCCTGGTCCTCCTTCTTACCAGGCTGGTGCTTAGACCACCCAGCTATCTTCTTGGCCCCAGGGCTTTTCATTGAGTTTCATCCTTTGCACTGTTTTGTTTTTTCTTTTTTAAAATTAATTTTATTGAGAAAGAAATAGCAATGAGACAGTTTCAAAACAGGTTAATAGAGCAGTTACAATAATTAATAAATTGCATATTGTCTTCATAGTAGTTATTCATAGTACAAGATGCAGACGTGATATCTTGTCTAAATACTATTAGTACAAATCTTTCTTCTCATTGAACTCAGGGAAAGTAGCTGTATAACTATCTTAACTAATTTGTTTTTTCCCCATAATTTTATTGAGAGACATATAGCAATGAGACAATTTCAAATCAAATTGGTAGGACAGTTTCAATAATTAACACATTGCATACTCTCTTCCTAGTGGTTAATTGCTGTACAAGATGCGGACATAATATCTATTTACAAATACTATTAGAACAAATCCCTCTATTCATTAAGAGAATGTAACTATATATCTATCCTAACCATTTCAAATACACAGATACAAAATGGACATTCATCTGTATCCCCTTTTTTGTTTAGTTCCATCATTTGAATATTATAGGTGTGTTAACTCAGCAAAATATTCCAAAAGAGTTCAGTAGTTCATAACAGTATTGGGTCTTCTGCTTCACTGGCAATGTCAGAAATTGTTGACCTGTGTCCCCAACATCTCAACATAACAGCATGGCTTTACTTCTTATACTTCATTTTTATACTTTTCTGTTGGATGATTAAGACCAAGATAAAGCAAGACCTATGCAACAAGAGTTGTAGCTTTTGGATCTGATAAAGTCAGTCAAATCCCCTTAGGATTTATCCTGAGATCCTGTACCTCAGATTGTAGATCCTCTGTCACTGTCAGCCCTGTGAATGAGTCACGGCGATTCCTTGGCCAATGTGCTCTATGTGAAAGCCTGAGAGAATGCATGTGACTCTCCTTAGGCACACTCTACATCATCAATCACTTTCCTCTTTGGCCCCATAATCT
>NW_004524687.1:4680316-4701663 GCF_000260255.1 Octodon degus
TTAAAATATATTTTAAAAATAGGCATAAAGAATTATATAATTCTTATGTTTACACATAAGTCCAGAAATCTAACCATATACAACCTTGTAGCAGGACAGTCACGCAACATTCCTTTTCCTGTCTCCTGCCTTCATTCACCATCCTCTTCTTTTTGAACAGTCATCTGAGAGACAGCATGGCAGCAACTGTTATGTCATGACAAGCAGCCCATATTCAGAAGACCAGAATGACAGGCACTACAAGTATGAACCTACTATTACAAATTGCCATCCTCAGTGCAGTTGCTTAGTTCACAGGTGTCTGTATATATAGTTAGCCAGGGTGAGAATCATTCTAGTTAACTGCTTGATTCAAAAATCTTCTGAAGATTCTCAGGATCATTGCCTTACCCATCTTCTACATATAACTGTATGGCTTGCCCCTGTCATGTTTCCTAGCTCTTCTCCTTGTTCTCTTTTCATTGTCTAGTCCTCAAGTTCTTGCTTTCCTTTTAGTTATATTATACCTTTCTATTTGTATTTCTTCTTTTGAGTCCTTATACTAGGGAAACTATATGGTATTTACACATGTGTGTCTGGTTTATTTCACTTATGAGTATAGCTTCAAGTGGCATCCATTTCAATATAAAGGCTTTGAGTTTATCATTCTTTATAACTTAGTAATATTCCATTGTGTAAGAATACCACATCTTTTTTAACCATTCCTCAGGTGATGGGCATCTTGGTTGTTTCCAAGATTTGGCTATCACAAATTGTGCTGCTATAAACATAGGACCAGTCCAGTAGTCCATAATAGTATGAGGTCTTCTGCTTGGTAACCTGCCTGGCAATGTCAGAAATTGTTTACCTGAGTTCCCTACAGCTCAACATAACAGCATGGCTTTACTTCTTATATTTTCTTTTTATGCTTTTCTGCTGGATGGTTAAGACCAAGGTAATGCAGGACCTATGCAATAAGAGTTGTAACTTTTGGGTCTGATAAGGTCAGTGAAATCCCCTCAGGATGTATCCTGAGATCCTGTACCTCAGATTGTAGAACCTTTGTCAATGTCAGCCCTGTGGATGAATCATGGTCATTGCTTGGCCAATGTGCTCTTTGTGAAAGCCTGAGAGAATGTTTTCTCTCCATGTGACTCTCCTTAGGCACTACGATCTCTTTTTTAAGAGTACTGTAATTTTCCTTGAAAAGATCTTTGACTTCTTTAGTTAGATGAATTCCAAGGTATTTCATTTTCCTTGGTGCTACTGTAAAAAATATTGTTTCTATAATTTCCCTCTCAGTGTGTTTGTTGTCTGTGTAGAGGAATGCTATTGACTTTTGGGTACTGACTTTGCATCCTGCTATGCTACTGAATTTCTATATTAACTCTAGTACTTTCTTGGTGGAGTTTTTTTTGTCTTCCAAGTAAAGTATCATGTCATCTGCAAATAATGATAATTTAACTTCTTGTCCTTTGCACTTTTTACTGGGACAGATTCCTGGTAATCTGCCTGGCTGGCTTTGACATGTGGTCCTCCTGCCGCAGCCTTCTAAACAGCTATTACATGTGTGTGCCACTATGCCTTGCTCGTGTCATGGTTTTTATATGCTGTTCTCTAAGGATAAATAAGCATTATTGAATATTGAGGTTTAGCATTTATACAGGTTTCTTGCTTTAGGGTATATCTTCCTTTGTATTTTTTATTATGAATATTTCATCTTTATCAATAATGTGATTGATAATAAAATCATTCTATCGCTACATATAGGTGTTTATATCTCATTCAAAAATTCTTATTTCTAATCTTCATGGCAGAGGCAAAGTAGTGGAATATTTGGGGGCAGAAGAAGGTTCAAGCTGCACCCAAGTGTCACACTAGTTTTATGAGCTGAGGGCCTCCTGTAACGCTCTGTGCCTCAGCCTCCTGATTTGGGAAGTGAGGAAGTTGGAACAAATGTTAGCAAGAGTCCTTGTGAGGATAAAGCTGGTCATGCAGAAGCCATGAGTAGTGACTGACAGATTAGGAGCCCCACTGAAGTGTTGGTCATCGTCACTGTTACTGTCATTAACTTCCTGTCACATCAAGATCTCATCTGGCCCATGGCTGAATTCCAGAAAAACACACTCACCTTGGAAACATTTAGGAAAATCACCCACTGCAAACTCATGTCAGAGCAGTAAGGACACATTGCCAAATCATGAGATGTTACAATAAAGATCTGGTAGCTTTCTGTTGCAACAAAATACCTAACAGAATCAACTTTTAAAATGGAGAGTTTTGTTTTGCTTTGTTTTGGAATGTCAGTTATTTTATTGACAATATAAATTTGGCAAATAGTAAAAGTTCAAGAAATGTCTGATAAATGTTAGACATAATTTTCTGTATCTACCAAGAGTATGAAACCCAAGACTCACCAGTAGTTGGGTTCACTAATTTGTTTGTCATGTGGCCCTCTTGACCTGACAGGTTGGGCATCAGAGCATTGAAGTCTACCCCAAGCCAAAAGACAGAGAGATTGAGCACTTCACCTGTGGTGTGAAAGAGATGCTCTGGCAGTACACAGGGCAAGTGTGCAAAAACACGGCCAGCTAGAAACCAGTAATTTTAATGTTCATGGAGAATGATCCAGCATAATTTTTAGAGTTGTTCAGAATGGTTGTATTTCTCTTCCCTCTGCCTCCTCCATCAGTTTTACTTCCTCATCACTTTGGATGGTAGGCATGGTTGGCCTTACTCATTCAAATATGATTGTCCATATAGAATCCTTATGAATCCGTATATATATATATCACCACATTTCCTCTTGTTTTTTCTCTTTTCAATATATTTGGTACAGGGTCTTGCTATGCAGTTCAGAATCATAGTGATTCTCCTGTTTTCAGCCTCCCCAGAGCTGGGATTACAGGTGCACACCACCAGCCCCATCTCAGTGGCCCGCTCTGTTCAGCACACCAGAGGGCGAGGCTGGTGTGATGTGTTGCTAGGGATCGAACCCCAGTTCCTGCACTTGTCTAAGCATGCATAGTCTGCTCAGCTTTCTCTCCAGCCCCACATTTTCTCTTCTCTGTATAGATGCAACAAAGTGGGACATTTCTTTGGCCTCTAAAGCCACATTACAGTGGCTAATGTGAGAGCACTGTAATGTGGAGCATAACTTCCTGTGCTCCTGTTCTGACCAATCCAAGATAGACATCAAGTGTAAGCCACAAATAAACTTTTATTCTTTCATCCATTGAGCTTTACTAGCTCTTTTTTTGTTGCAGAATACTGTAGCACATCCTGACTGAGGAATGCTCTTAGAATATAATATATCCCCTGGCTGGATCAGTGTCCTCTGGAAAGGTGCACAAAAAAATTAGGAAAATTTATCCAGGATTTGGAATGATTAGATAAAGAATAAGAGTGATGTCCATTGCAACCTGCTATAAAAATAGTTTTACACTGTTTTGAAATGGGTTTCCATTAATGAGGATCTAAAATGAAGCCTACATAAGCCAGGCACTGGAAAGATTAAATGCCAACAGGAATCAGATTCATGCATTGTGATTAGTAATTTCCTCAGAGACCAATCCTGAGCAAGCTGTGGGTCCTTCCTGGGCTTCTGTCTAGAGTCAGGAGAAGCTCTGATCTTTTCCTCCTTAGTACTCTGAGATAACCATTGGAGAGCTGTCCAAGGACTCAAAGAAGAAAGCAGCCTTTGAAACCAGAGATTTATGGAATGAAGGAAAGAAATTTTCAATTATTGGTCAATTACTCTGTGTGAGGAATTATGTTTTATGTAAAGTATCTCATGTAGGTACCAAGGTAACTCTATGATATGAATAATTTTACCTTCATTTAGCAGAGGAAGAATTGAGACAATTTGCAATACGGCAGGTGACACGAATGTGCCTTATGAAGCTGGTGTGAAGTAGAACTTGTAACCTAGATCTCACACACATAAATGTGTTACAAATTTAGTCTAGATATGACCTGTTACTGATTAGCAGCGTTGGCAAAAAACTATATATTTAAGAAATGCTTCACCTGCCCCAAGAACTGAGGTTGGCATAAGGGCTCGTTCTTTTCTCTGAGATAATCACAAATACAGCAGGGATCCAGGAATGTACAGCAAAGTGTAATAGTATGTGCTAACATAGGCTAGGGCTTTTTAAAGTTTTATAAGAAAGACCACAGATATCGCTGGCTAAGTCAATGAGAACTGAGATATTTTGGAAGGCAAGATGGAGCTCGACCTTACCCTTCACTGAGAGTAAACGGAAGAAGGCTGAGGTGGGATTTGAAAAGTGGAAGATGAAAGATGAAAAACCCAGTAATGCACATAATAAATCTGGAAAACAGCAAGCACCAGCATGCTTGAAAACATTTTTTGTAACAACTAATTAATAGTACATTAATGAAATCCATGAATAGTCAATTTAGAAGGAATTATAAAGCCCTTTTATTCCAATTCACTGCCAAGAAAGAGGCATTCTAGGTCACAATGATGTGGCTCTATGTGGTCTTTATTAATACCTACAACAGTGATTTTCAGTACTTGGTGTCTGTCATAAGCTTGTGGGGAGTTTGTTAAAATTATAATCCTGTGGACTTTTGTAAACCTACTCAATTGGACTTTTAAGATGAGCACAGACAAAAAAGAGAGAGAATATAAAGCCCTTTGCAGGCTAACATAAATTTACTTCTTAAAAATATATTGTACATGCCTCCAACATTTAATGGGACATGAGGAAAAGCAAAAGATAATTAATTTCTGACTAAACCCAAGAAAGTTCACCCAGTCCCCAAATCACATATCCCACTCACTGAAATAGAAGATCTTCAGCTATTTAGATGATAGTTTATGAAAAGCTCCAGGGATCATGTATTTTTACTTGAACATGTCCACTGGCACACTCTCATCTGTCTCAGGAGATGTACCAATGTTGTAGTCTCAGGAGACTTTCAGGAAACAGAATGTTCTTATTTTCTTACAGTCCCTGTGATGTTCTAATATCTAAAGACTGTTTTTATGTGTTGGTACATCAGACAGCTGGCTGACTCATGCTCCTGGCCCTTTTAACTTAGTGCAGTCCTGATGGTGCATTTTTTTCTTAGTACATGTTTGTGATTCATCAGAGTACATTCATCATGGTGAATACATACAAGATATATGTTGGCTCTTAATTCATTTTATTTCCTTTCCTGCCCTCTCTGTCTTTTTCCTCCATCGCTAAATCCTTTTCCCATTTGCAAAAGGTCTACCTTTCTATTTCCTGTCATCTGTCTTTTATTTTGCCATTTAAATTACTTGTATTTTGAGTTTCTCTTATAAGGGAAACCCTGCAATATTTAACTATCTGCTTCTGATATATATCTTTTAGTATTGTGGTCTCAAAGTGCATCCATTTTTCTATAAATGACTCAAATTTATCCTTCTTTATGGCTGAATAATGCTACATTATGTATATATAACACAATTTTAAAAATTAATTTTACTGAGAAACAAATAGCAATGAGACAGTTTCAAAACGATTAGTAGGGCATTTTCGATAATACCTTGCATATTATTGTCTTCTTAGTGGTTATTCATAGTACAAGATGGAGACATGATATCCTATCCACAAACTCTTAGTACAAATCTTTCTATTCATTGAATTAAGAGAAAGTAGCTGTATATCTATCCTATTTTGAATATACAGATACAAAATGGTCCTTCATTTGTATCCCACTTTTTTGTTTAGTTTTGTCAGAGATGGGTGTTCCATTTTCATTTAAATATTGTAGGTGTGTGAATTCAGCAAATAATCCAATATAGTCCAGTAGTCCGTAATAGTAATGGGTTATCTGTAGCACTGGCAATGTCAGAAGTTGTTGAGCCTTTTACAGCTGAGCATATTAATATGGCTTTACTTTTTATACCTCATTTTTATACTTTTTTGCTGGATGGTTAAGACCAAGATAAAGCAAGACCTATATAACAAGAAATGTAACTTTTGTATCTGCCAAGATCAGTCAAATTCCCTCAGGATTTACCCTGAAGCCTTGTACTGCAGTTTGTAGATCCTTTGTGAGTGTTAGCCATGTGGGTGAGTCATGGCCATTGCTTGACTAATTTGCTCTCTGTGAAAGGCTGACAGAATGTTTTCTTTCCAGATGATTCTCCTTAGGCGCACTCTATATCATTGATCACTTTCCTCTGTGGCCCTATAATCTCTTCATCAGAAAATTTGGGACACCACTAAGCTACAGGATGTTAGAGTATAGGTTCTCTTATGTCCTGAGTGTCCTCACTGACCTTGAAGAGCTAGGGCCAAAATGTTGGCTATCTTTGCAGCCCTTCTTTTTCTCTAATTTTTGATCTGCAAACTTAAGCTGTTAACCCTCCAGAAGAGAAGCTTAATGATATTATTACCCTAAAACATTGGCTGTTGAGCTTAATGTCAGTATCTGTCTGAATATCAAACACCTTAGACATAACATGGAACAGGTATTTTCTGTCAGTCGTTGATATGCTAAACTTTATTTTTATTTATTTATTTTTTTATGAGCAGAATATATTTATTGAGAGAAAGAAAGCTCCTGTCCAAGAGAGGGACAGGAGGAGGACCCAAGCAGGTAGTTCCTCAGGAAGCTGTCTCTTCCAGGGACTTTTATAGTGTAAAACCATGTGAGGCTAAGGTAGAGAGAATGGGAACTCTCTTAGATGGGCAGGAGGTGGGACAAAACTATGGTCAACCAATGGATTACATATAGGACTGGATCTCTTCCTGTTGGGCGTTGGAATGCGGGACAGGGTCTCTTTCTGTTGGGGGTTGGGCTAGTGACTCACTTGGGTCTTTCCAGGTGATTGATACCTAGATACGCTAAACTTTAAATCCATTCAGAATGTGAAAAAAAATAAGAAATAGTAAAAAAATAGAAATAAATAATTACAAAATTTTTACACTGAAATTTAGAAATCTAACCATATACAACCATTGTAGCAGGACAGTCCTACAACATTTTTTCTTGTTTATTATTTTTCATTTATTACCTTTTTTTTTTTAAAAAAAACAAACATTTACTTGAGAGAGAATATAGCAATAATTGATATGACATTAGAAACAGCATGCTTTTAGAAGACCAGAATGACGGGCATTCCAAGCATGGCCCTAGTATCACACATTGCTATCTTCAGTGCAGTTGCTGGTATGAGCACATATAGTCAGTCAGGGTGAGAATCCTACCAATTAACTGCTAGTTTCAAAAACCTGTTGGAGAGTCTCAGGATCATTACCTTAGCCATCTTGTGTATATAAACGTATGGTTTTGCCCCTAAAGAAAGTTATTTTTTCAAGTTCTATGAGGAATGCTTATGGTATTGCATTAACTCTACATAGCAGTTTTGGTAGTAGAGCCCTTTGGACCACATTGGTTTCACTCATCTACAAGTTTATTTTGTCTCATGGTTTTTGAGGTTTCAGTCCATGGTCATGGGCCCCATTGCGCAGGACCTGTGACCGCACAGAGCATCATAGTGAGTGTGTGGTTTCGAGGTCTGCTCACCATGTAGCAGGAATGAAAGAGAGGAAGAGGGAGACGAGGCTTGTATTTCAAGGCCACCTGGTAGGACTGAAAGACTTCCAAGCAAGCTCCACCTTCTCAAAATCTGCATCACATCCCATGGCACTATGTGTTGGGGGCCTGAACCTTTCGTACAGGGAGCTTTGGGAGAACCTGAAGTACATGTCATAGTATGAAATGCAAAATCAAATATAGAAAAATTTTAATTTTAGCATCCAGGAAAGTTTAGAGTCTTTGTATTGTTCCCCAAGACTCACTTGTATGGCTGTTAAAGTGCTCAAACTGATGTTGAAACCATGCTTGGGGTTAAACTACTGGACCCCTCATAAATTCAGGGAGGTAAATACACATCCATTTATGCAGGTGAAGATATAGCTTCGACTTTGGTTGGGTACAACTCAATACCAACTCTCTTTTTCTAGCAGGACAGTGTGATTTAATGGGATTTGGGTTCATGGAATGAATCTCTGGGTTAATAAGTTAATACACAAACTAACTTATTCCATGAAATAGCTAACAATGTCTAATCACATTAAACAAGACTCAAGATGGGGATATGTAGTTACACAGTTATTCCACTAAGGGGAGGCATTTCCACAGCAAAGAAAGGACAAAGGCTGACGAGGTACTACAATGTTAGGATCCAGCACCAACTTCAACATATAACCATAAAATTGCTTATTTGACCAGGTCTCTAGATTCCCCAAAGAATCATTGTATTACAATAATTAGGATCACTTTAAAAAGTCAATACAAACAATTAGCTGTGCTGAATTAAACCCCAAATCTGTAGTTACATTACCACTGAAGAAAGTAGAGAACTTTCTTCCTCCTCCCTTCATTATCTTCATAAATATTCAGCACAAATAAATTTAGTTGTAGGAAACAATAGGATGGAAAAGTTTATTGAGGATAGAAAAGTTTATTGAGGATGGAAAAGTTTATTGAGGATAGAAAAGTTTATTGAAGACTTGCTATGTGCTCAGTGCACTACATGCACTGATTTGCTCAGTCTTCATGATCATCCTTTAGTGCTGGAAATAGGCATCATTGGCCACACTCACAGATGAGAAATGGGGGTACAGAGAGGTTGGCCAGCACCCAGGGTCACACACCTAAGAAAGAGAGGCAGTCTACAGCGTGCCATGCTGCCTGTCAATCATAAGGTTCACAGGGCTTAGCTGAATGAATGAGATTACACACACACACACACATACACACACACACAGAGAGAGAGAGAGAGAGAGAGAGAGAGAGAGAGAGAGAGAGAGAGAGAGTAGTTTAACCAGAATGGATCCACGATCAGATTCAGAAGTTCATTTAAGACTCAGAGAAAAGTCAAAATAGAGAACTCCAGAGAGCTGCATAACGCAGCACAAATGTCAAAGGAACATTAATGCAGATGAACTTGCTTCAAATACATTTTAATATTGGAAACTATGTCAATAGTCATTAGGAAAAAAAAATAGTCATTAGGGAGGATAATGCTGGGGACAAGGAGATGGAGAGACAAGGGGAACCTAAATCCTATTGTAGTGGAAAAACATAGTGTTGTGCAAAATTGGACTTTGTTATGGTTTCGTCTCTTCATATTTTGTTAATTGCCTCATTGTCTTGGACTGTCTTTAAAAGTTTGTCTCATGCCTGTTTTATTGCAGTGCAGCTTTTAAACACCATGGCTTTGCGATATTTTTTTGGTGTGGATGACAAGTAAACCTCAATTTGCTGAATGCTAAAAATGTCTCAGAGAGAATCCAAAGAGCTAAGCCAATTTCCCCCACCTTAAAATGATTTCAGAAGTATTATAGTCAACATAGAAAATACCAAAGATAAGAAATTAAATGAATCATTTATAACCTAACAGAGGGGGTAAAATTCTCTACTTAGAAAAACTACTTCTGTTCTGAGAACATGGAGCCTGGGAGTGGTGCTCCATGGCCCGTGCAGCACTTTTGATCCATCTCAATGGTTACTTTCTGATTATTTTCACAGCTAAAAAGCAACAACTAAAAGATAGATTAGAGAACGATTCAAAGTGATGATTTACTTTCCTGAGGGAAATGAGTGAGCGTAGTTTATGATTTTTCTGAATCATCTCTTTTCTGTGTTTCTGTGCAAAGATTGTTATGAAATTCATCAAGTGTTACCTAGGGGTAAACTCAGTAAGTATGATCTATTCATAGAGCAAAAATTGGTTCATTTGCATCAAGAAACCTGACCCTAGCTCATGGTGCTGTGCAGAAGCCACCTGCCTCGAGGCTGTGCCTATGCTCAGGTGTTATTGTTTATCCAGATGCTCCTCTGGGCTTCTCCTGGGCCTCCTTCCCATTCAGGGTAACAGAGACAATCCCTCACTTGGAGTCCCCTGCTTGGCTGCCATGCTGGGCTGTGTGAGGAGAGCACTCTGCCTTTAATCAAGCTTGAGTGACCCTCACAAAGAGCTCAAGCAGCCAGGCAGAGGCCAGGCCTGTGGTCCAATGGCCACCCCTGAGTCTGTCCCAAGAAGGCAGAGGGTCAGGGCACAGTGCCAAGGACCATAATGGAACACCACATCTGTCCATATGTTCTGGAGACAGATGGCACTGGGAAGTGACAGGAGCCACCAGGGTGGGATCTGCACAGCCGGGGCCCATGTGAGCTCCTCTCTATAGAGCTGTGGGTTGCTTCTGTGGCCTTCCAAGATCAGGTCAGTTAAAGGCCATGGTGGCTAGGAACCACAGAAGCAGAGGAAAAAACAAAGTCTGGCAAAACATGTATGCATACTCAAGGATCAATGATTCAGTTTGTATAAATAATACTAAATTTAGTGAGACATCATGAGATTAACATAAGTTACCTTTGGCCTCTGAAATTATAAGAGGTGTTCAAAGCTGTGGCCATGAGCTTCCAGACATTTATTAGTATGGCAAGCTGATGCTCAGGTAACCTTGGTCACTGAGCTTGCTACACATGCATTTTCAATTTCTTCTCTAAGCGCCAAAAATATAGTGGTTTTCTGTGATGTATGACATCCTCTAGGGTCCCCCATGTGATGGTAACACCATCTGTTAAAAAATTGTCATACTATTTCTCTTTTCCTGATGTTTAAAAGCAATACTACTATTTTAAGTATCTGCTCATGTTGACAAGAAGTCTGCCTGAAGAATGTCATTTTGAAGAAAGCAAAGTTGATCTTTGGTGAATTTCTGGTCTGTGATCAGGACTAAGGGTGGGCAGAAAAATGGCTTTAGGTTGTAAAGACTCATCCACTGCCCTTTCACCAAAGGCTGGTGTGGCCCGTCCAGCCTCCCATTCACCTTCCTTGACCACTGTTGAATCCTGGTGGGCAGGATGGAGACAGAGTCCAGAGACTCCAAGGCCTGTGTATGGAAGGGTGCCTAAGGAGAAGGGCTGGACCAACCCATATGTGCCAGTAGGGGTTGCAAGGCTTTGTGCTACCTTGATGCTGCTGCTGCTGAGTACACGGCAAAGGTGCGAGGTTTATATGGGCAGGTCTGAGATATATCCAGATAAATCATGCATATTTTATGTTTATCATATAGGATACATCTGTAGATACACATGCAGGTATACATGGAGATATGCCTATTACATAACTTGGGTTTGCTGTATCTCCAAATATTTCCTTTGGAAACTAATCCCTGAATATATTGATGCCAACCCATTCTTTCTCTAGAGCAAGAAGAATCATAGCATTGTTTGTGTCATAATGGAACTACCATTAAGTCAATGTCAAGGCCAGATTCTAACCACAAAAGTGACAAATTAGCTCATGTGACTGTTAATTAGTCACATCTGACCATTCCATAATGTATACATGTTTAGAACATCATATTGTACACTATATATATATATATCACATTATATGCAGAATTAAAAATGAAAACTAAAAGATATTCCTATGAACAAATGTTAGCATAGATATATTAGAATTATGTAGATGTGGGCTGTCTTTCACACTGTCATATACATAGAGGAAATGACAGGAGTGATCTGTTTCTATGATCTAATGGGAACTTTTTGAATTTTGTTTTTATATACCTTGCATACTTGTTTTATATACTTTATTTAATCCTCATAATAGCTCTGTGGTGAGATGACACCCACTTTATCAGTGAGGATATTGAGATGGCTATGAAGTGCTGGGCTGGCTCTGGCATCAACTATATTAATGCCCCAAGCCTGGAAAATTGAGATAGCAAATCTTGACACCTCAGGAAAGAAAAACCAGTTGTGCTTCAGGGGAGCTTCCAATACACCATCAATTCTAGTGTGAGTGAGCTAGAAGAAAAGTCAGCTTGAGATGCAAATGACCTTGGAAGTGGAAGGCTGTCTCTAAGACAAAATGAAGCCACAGAATAGAGGAAATGCAGGAGATGAATTACAGAGGCATGTTGTGGAGCCTGAGCTCATCTTAGGACAAGGTGCCTGTGGAATGAGAGGGCTGCTCACTCAGGTGGGTATGTGTGCTTGGCATAGGCTCACACTGTGAGAGATGCAGTGTGTGGTTCCTTCTGTGGTCACCATTAGTGGTTCCTGCTGCTATCCACAGACTTGTGTTTACTCTTCTTGGGTCTGATGTAGGCCTGTCAGGTGCTTTAACCCAAACAGTGTTATCAGGGTGAGCCAAGGCCTGTTGTGGACTCCAGCTTGATGAAGGCTTGGGCCTTTCAGATTGAGTACTGTTAGGAACCTTTAGCCATCATGTGATAAATCTGGATGCTCTGCTGGAAAGACAGCATGGTAAGGCTGTGAGAAGAGGAAGAATCAAAAAACAGTCATCTATAAGAACTGAAGCTGCAGGACCTCTGAGCCCATCAAGCATCTCTGCAAGTGCCCAGCTGCTTGAAGCTTTCCAGGTGAAGCACCAGATTATGAATTCTGAGATCATTTTGCACGAATCAGCTCCAGGAGACACCACATGGAGCAGACACAGCCCTTTTGTTGGTGCTCTTTCTGAACATAGACTAGTGAGAGGTGCAGAAGTAATTGTTGGCATAGGCCAGGGGTGTTATATTTTGGATAGTTTGCCTCACAGCCATTGCTAATCAAAATAAGTGGAATGTCTATACTCCTGGGAGTGGCTGAGAAACTGAGGCTTCCTTTGTGGCAGACCTCACCACTACACTGGACTCCAGTTCCACAGGTCCTGGTGAGAACCTCCTTTCATCAGGACCTGCATTTCACGTGTCTATCATTGAGCACTCCATTGATTTCACATTCCTGCTTCCTATGCTTCCCATGTGGGCAGCCATTCTTGATTGTGGAGAGCAAAGGCTTGGACATCTGGTGGGCTGTGTGGTGGTTAATGTGATAACTTGGTTGGGCACTGATGCCAAGCATTTGTTTAAATGTTATTCTTGCTATTCCTGTGAAAGTACTCTTCGGGTGAGATACATGCTCACACTGGTGGACTTTGAGTAGAGCCTGTCACCATTCAGCTACTGGGGAGGCCTCATCTAATTAATGGAAGATCTTAACAGAACAGAGATTGATGTCCCCTTCCTGCCCTAGGCCACACAAAATGGGATTCTGCCAGAGACTGTCTTTGCCCTCAGACTTTGTCTCTTCCTTGTGTCTCCAGCCTTGTGGCCCCAATTATGTTTTTGACTCTCCAAGGCTCCATGACTGCACGAACACATTCCTTGAAGTAAAATCTCTTTTATCTGTATACACACATTCAGTTGGTTCTCTTACTCTGAGAACCCCGATCATTATGCATGGTATGGCTTCTTGCACAAGTTCTTCACAGTTTTGAATTGAATAAGCTCGAAGGCCTCTGAGCTGGGCCAGTAGTAAATGACTCAATTACATGTATTAGGACGTTGGTTGAATTGAAAATTTGGCCCAGTTAACTTTCTGGCTCGATTCCTCTGTGATGTTGGCAAAACCAGCCAACCTTCCTGAGCCTCAGTTTCATTGTGGCCATAGCTCTCCAAAATTTCAGTAGTTTAAATACGGTTTTTAGTATAAAAACAACGGGGCCATTGTTACTGCGATAATGAGTGCTAACTCATGGCCCAGGTGGGAATCATAATAAGTTTTTTTTTTAAAGTAAACAGTTTAAAGTGTGGGCCCATTTTGCACTTCTTTCTAAAGTATAAGTTGTATGAGCTGAATAGAGGCAGATTCTTAGAAGTGACCACACTTAGTCAATTATCCACCAATATTAACGGCACACCTGTTCGCGTCTACCTTTTTATTGCTTGGCCTCAGGGCCAATAAAATTATACTTTGCCAAATTTGCCTTCATAATACATTGGTTACTCTTAATAATAGATTTCTCCCAGGTGTCAGAGCACACTGGAGAGAAGGTCCTCGAAGGTGACTTAAAGGGAAATCTAACAGCTTCTCTGTTCCTTAAGAGCCCTGGCCACTAGGAGGTGATGCCCTTCACCTGGGCCTGTTTGCTTTCTGGTGTTAATGTGTTTTTGCAAAAGCAGTTATGGCTGGGGGCAGTTAGGGCCTTTGTACCCTACAGCAGATGAGGGGGCACCTGGGATTCTGTGCTCCCAGAGCTGTGCTGCACATTACTGAGTGCCTACTGTAGATGGTGGCCCAGGCCACTGTTAGGACAAAGCAGCTGTGAGTCAGGGTCTACGAATGAAGGATTTCTCCAAAGTGATATGGACACGGACACTTCTGTTAACCTTTTAAATGCTGTTGGTTCCTTGGCCAATTCCCATCATGCTGACCCAGTTTGGGGACAAACTCTGAGGAAATGTAAGTTGCTGCTGTTCCATGTGGAGATTAGGAACCAGAGAGACTATGGACTAGACGTGTGTGACCATAGAGATTTGGGAGCAAGTGGTTTTCATATATCACTTTGGCAGAAAAACCTTTATGCTCCAGAGATATGCAAAATGCAATGCAAATGTCAGTGTGTGGCAAAGTTGCTGAGTAGGGAGGCTAAGGACTCGTTTTTCCTGGGTGTCTTGGAAACCCTCACAGAGACTCCAAGTGAGAACCAGTGATATGGTCCAACTTTTTGCTTTTACAAATGAGGAAACTGAGGCCCAGGACCTGGGGGCATTCACTATGCGTGCTCAGCAGGGAGAGGGACAATCTGGAGGTCTCTCTTCTAGAGGTTTTGCTCTGCAGTTGTTCTTTACTGATCTCTCCAGGACTCATGACAGTGTAGCATTTTAGTTCATCTTTCCTGTTATACATTACTGTGGGTTGCTTCCCAGAATCTCTTGGGAAAGGTTATGTCCTCATCTCTTCTCTGATGTGCTTTGCTGGAGGGATGTGCTTTGGTTAGGAGTTGGCTTCCCCAGGTTCTAATCCTGACACCTTGGTGTCTAGCTTTGCGATGCTTGGGAAGCTCTTTGCTCTTCCTGGACCATAGTTTCCTCGTCTGTAAAATGGTAATCCTCACATTTGGGACATGGGCTATATCAGTTTCCTAACATTACTGCTGTTACAAGTGACCACAAACATGGTGGCATCAAACAAGGCAAGTTTATTCTCTCATAGTTCTGAGGGACAGAGACCTGAGATTAGTTCCCTAGGGGGCTGAAGTCAGGGTGCTGACAGGCCTACACTCCTAGATGCTCTGGAGAAGAATCTGTCTTGTTTAACTCAGCTTCTGGGAGCTTCCAATGTCTTGGCCCATGCCTATATCGCCCCTGTCTCTGTCTCCATCATCACACCCTGCCTTCTCTTCTGTGTGTGTCAAGCTTGCTCTGCCTCCCTCTGTTAAGGACACTTGTGATTGTATTTAGAGCCTACATGGTAATCTAGGACAATCTTCCCATCCCAAGATTATGACTCATATCTGCTTTGGTAGGTACAATTGTAGCAACGTGAATATAAATTGGCTCAGCATAGTTCTGGGTGTGGAGGACCCACCACAGGGAGGGCTGGTGCCAGACTAATATAAAAGGGAAACAAGAAGGAAGGCTCACTTCTGTTTCACTGGAGAAGCTCCAGTCTTTGTCTTTACCTCACATGTCATTTCCTGGCTTCCAATGAAGACTCTTTAACTTTCTATTACAGACCATCGAGCCACCTGATATAGACTTGCACGGGACACTGCAGTGAGCTCCAGGCCTTGGACTGGGTCCCTTGGATCTCCAGAGTGCAGGCATACGTTTTATGCTCCTCCACACCTGACTCTGTGGGTGGCCACTGTAAGCCAATCTTGTAAATTCTTGTATATTTGTATACCTTGCATTGAATCTTCTTCTCTAGTAAGCTCTGACTGATACATCTGCAGAGTCTTTGCTAGCTAAGGTAATATTTACGGGTCTCAGAGATGAGGACCTAACTATTTGGGGATCCTTACTTAGGCATCCACACCAGTCCACCTCAGGGCATTATGACACTCAAGGGAACATGGTATATGTAAAAATGCATTTCTAATAGCAAAGTGCTAGCTAAGATATCAAGATGTTGTTATGGCAAGAATGACATCTTAGATATCTATCTCAATTGCAGAATATACATGACAGATAATAACAGAGAAAGAGAGAGAGACACACACAGAGACAGAGAGGTGAATGACAATAAAATTAACTGGTATTTATGGGAGACAAATTAGAGACATTAATTAACTAAATACATACTATGTACTGGGGCTTTTTTCAAAGTCTTGAACTCCATTAGTAAGTAAAGTAGGCAAGGCCCCAGTCTTGTGGACTTTACAGAGCATGTGGAGTGCAGAGTGGAGCTGATCAACATCTATACTTCTTGAGGTGACACACTTGCTCTGCATGTGGATGGGCACTGTGCTCCATGAATCTCTCCATGGTAAGAGGCCCATGCTGACCACACTCAGATTCTCTGTGTTCGGTCTACCCTTGAGTCTGCTCTGATCAGCTCGTGGGCTTTACTTTACTTTATAGCACATGGTAGGAACATGAAGGAAAGGAACACAACATGGTACTAGAAAAGAAAGAATATATATATATATATATATATATATATATGTATATATATTATAAGTATATATTTTGTATTATACAAATATATATATTTATATAATATAAACATATTATAAATATATAATTATATATTATAAATGTATAAATTATATAGTCTCAGTGGACTAACATATATATTATATAATTTCATATATACATAATTAAGAAATATATATAGCTTGACAGCATTCTGCAAATGTTGGTGGGCTTTTGTTGTGGTTGCCACATATGCTTTAGCTCATAGAACATATGCTTTAGCTCATCTTTTTTGAGTGTTTTTTAAAAATGTATTTAGTACAGGGTCTACAGGGTCTCACTACGTAGATTGGACTCATAGTGATTCTCCTGTGTCCAGCCTCCCAAGCACTGGGATTACGGGTACATACCACCACGCCCAGTCTCAATTGCCGTCTCAGTGCGCCCCAGGGCTGGGGCCAGCATGGCACACTGGGGATCAGACCTGGGCCGGTACATCTGCCTAAGCAGGTGCTTTAGTCTGCTGAGCTATCTGGCCGGCCCTTTGAGTGTTTTCTTGCATTAGCAAAATATAATGGCAAATTAACTCCTTCTTTTGGAATAACTGAGCCATCCTCGGCGTTACTATTGAACAATGTGTCAGTAGTAACTATTCCTTGCCAGTGTGAAGGAAGATTATATATCCCTATTTTTTTAAATTTGTTTCAGTACTGGGGAATGAACTCAGGACCTTGCACTTGTGAGACAGGTGTTTATGCCACTGAGCTGTCTCCTCAGCTCCCTAACTTTTCAAGTTAGGTATGGCCATGAATTTCTTTGACCAGTGAAATATGAATGGAAGGGAGGTGTGTCTTTTTCCAGATTTCCAGTGGATAGTATTTTAGTACATTCTCTGGTTTCTTGTTCCCTGTTTTAGTAGTTGGAGATGTTAACTGTCATGAAAAAGCAGTGCTGAGCCATCCCAGGAGGCTAGCTGCCCCACAGAGTGACCCTGACCTCTATGAAATATTTCATACTGTGAGGGCTGTTGGTCTCAATGGACTAAAACAGCCCACATTGACAGATATGAATCACAGATTTGCAAATACATGTGGGAGTAAGGCTACTGTTTGACAAAAATGTCACTAAATGTTACATCAAGAACACAGACTTTGGAATCAGACTTTGGTTTTTGCCTTCACATCATTGCATTTTTAGCTAAGTGACCTTCAAGACTCAGTTTTCTTATTTATGATATGGAGAGATGATGACCAGGACCAACTTTCTTTGGCTAAAACTATGTGAGTTGTGCCTGATCCAGCACCTAGGCAGAGGTAAGCAGGTGCCTAGGATGCAGACTGCAGCACATGGTGTGCTGACAGCACGCACTGGGCTCTTTTGGAAGCTCTTAAGAGTCAGTCTTGTAGGGAAGGGACGGGCACACAACTCTGATCACTGAGGAGCTCGTGGGCCCTGGAGGGAGGAGCTGGTGTTTCTGTGATGACTGAGGGTGCCCTGTGAAGGAGCAAGTGCTCATGTGGTGGGAGGAGGAGGAGCAGTGAGGAGGTTGCAGAGATGAGTGTAAAGTGGCCCAGGTGATTGCAGAAGGCAAGTGGGGCCTCTTAGTCAGAAGCAAAACCATAAGTAAAGGCACAAGTGGGGGGAGTAGCCTGGGTTATTGAAGGCAGGTAGGAAGTTGGGACAGCTGAGGAGCGGGTTGGCCACTGGGAGGCTCTGGAATGGTCACACCTGGATAGGACTACATGGTGAAGATGTGTAGAGAACAATCTGGGACAGAAAGAAAGAAGTCTGATGGACAGAAAAACAATAGTTTTCAGAATTGTAAAGCATGAATAATATGATTTTTGCAAAAGGCACCCTAACAATATCTTTTATATGTATTCAACTTATTGTTTTCTAATGCATCATATACAATTTGTGAGTTCACTATAGCCATTGTGTGGTACCCTGGTGTGAAGTAGCCAGGAACTCATGAAAGATCCTTTGGGGAGAGTTTATCTTGCACTGGAAGTCATTCGCTTGCATGGCTGATGCGTTCCAGGGAAGACTGACACATGGGTTGGAGTCCAGCATGTGCCTAAGCAACTGTGTGTGCAGAGCAGACTTCTCCCTTGGCAATTGCTCCATCATAATGTAGACTGCTAAGTCATTCAGCATCATCTGGCTTTGTTCTGTGGATTACAGGTAAGTGGCAGTCCTGTCCGAATTCAAGTGGAGGGGACAGAGACTCCCCTCACCTCTATGGGAGTAGTGTCAAAGCTGAGGTATAGAGCAGCAGGGGAGGTGGGGACAGTTTGAAGCTGGATGTGGGAAACCATTGACCCCAGTACTCACCTAATCATTTGATGCTGATGTCACTATGCCTGGTCACATAAGTGCACTTTCACAAATCTCAGTGACAGTTTGGAGTCCTAACAGACATGGTCTTCACCTGCTTCTCAAATATGAGCTCCTGCCCTATGTGACAGTGACAAGAGAAGAGTGGAAAGTTTGTCCAAGGCCCTGCCAATGAAAGAAAGCTAAAGAAGCCCTCAGTCAGAGCACTCCCTCTCTCTGGGAGCTCAGGGATCTGTGTCTTTCAATGGAGAAGGACAAGGCAGAGGCTACTCGGCAGTTCTTCCATCTCCATGATTTTCATGTTATAGGAAAACAGAACGAGTACTGATAATTTTACAAAAAAGTCCCTCTTCTAGCCCAGGTCCACCAAATTTATAAGACCCAAATACAGCTCTTGCCTTTCAGTTTATGTTGATCCTTTGAAAAACAGGGAAAGGGGGCTTAGGAAGTCATCAGAAGTGTAGGGTGATATTCTTAGAGTTCAGATTCACTGCTGTTGGCCAGTTCTCAGTCCACTTTGGATTGTTATTTATAAAGAAGTTGGAGCCAGTATTTACCCCAAGCAGGCAGAATTTCAAATTGTTGGCCAAACTAGACTAAACTAGGATTCATGGAAATGCTTGCCAGGACATTTAATAGCTGAGTCAGTTTAGAGGTTTAGATGTAAGATTATCAGTGTTCTGGAAAATTCCAAATTCATCAGAATAACTTCCAGCATAGATGTAAATCTTTGCTATTCTTTTTCTTCTGCATTTTATTCATTCTTTTGGCAGAAAGAGGGAGCAAACATTTCATCTTTTCATTTTGCCTCCTTTCATTTGACCTAGATGTACACTATGAAATGAACTGGAAAATGGTGATAATTAGTTTATGTAATCAGTGTAAGGGCTTAAAAGTGTAAAAGCAAAACCCAACATATGTCATGGCTCTCAATACCAAGATTAGTCTCTATCCTGGATAAACAGGAAAATGACAATTGCCCTTCCTAGTCACAGATGTAGCTGCTATAGAGTGTGATGCATGCATTCCAAAAATCTCGAGTTCTGCAAAGCTGAACACTGAAAACAGCAGGACTTAGTTTTACTTTTCCACCTTTGTTCATAAGACAGCAGAAACCAACAACTTTAATGAAACTACTAAAACATTTTTCAAAAGATTAGTTATGACATTTATTTATTAAGCTTTCCACTAATGGATAGTTTCAAGCACTTCAACATTACCTTGCAATGCTACACCTTTATGGGGGCTTAGCAGCCCTCTGATGTTAGAGAGACAGTGTTTTTTAAAATTTTTATTTTTTAAATTTTATTGAGAAGCACATAGCAATGAGACAGTTTCAAAACCGATTAGTAGGACACTTTCAATAATTAATACACTACATATTGTTGTCTTTGTAGTGGTTATTCATAGTACAAGATGCAGACATAATATCCTGTCCAGACACTATTAGTACAAATCGTTCTTCTCATTGAATTAAAGGAAAGTAGCTGTATATCTATCCTATTTTGTATATACACATACAAAATGGTCCTTCATTTGTACCCCCTTTTTTGTTTAGTTTTGTCAGAGATGGATATTCCATTGCCATTTAAATATTGTAGGTGTATGAATTCAGCAAAATAATCCAATATAGTCCACTAGTCCATGATAGTGGTGGGTTATCTGTAGGACTGGCAATGTCAGAACTATTAACACATTTTAAAAGACACATTAAGTTTCTACAAAACAATTTTTTTCTTTTTTCTTTTTTAAATATATATATCTTGCTAAGATATAGCACTTTCCTTCTAAAACAACAGTGCAAGTAGCCTGAGTGAAGGAACAGGGCAGGCAAGCATGCTGAGTTCTGGAGTTGGGCGCAGGGTCTGAAGTTTGGGAGAACTGAGTCTCATGCTTTCATGAGACACAGCACACAGGCAACCTGAGCAGAGTAACAGGTTGGGGAGTGTGAGGGTCTGTGGAGTATGGTGTTCCTTCATGGGCACAGCGCTCAGCCCAGCTCACAAGCTCAAGCGTTTAATTGTGTGAGACTTCAACACACTGGGACCAAAAGCACGTTAGTCCACGTGACTCGTGGGTGGTACTTCCGGTTATGCCATACTGATTAGTCACATGTGAAATACTTTACTAAGTTACAGAAATAAGCACTGCGGCAGAACTGCCGGGATTGTGTTCACATCCAGCCTGAACTTGGTAGGGCTGAGAAGAAGGGAATGTGAAAAGAGTCTTGACGAGTTAGTGTGGACAGAGCTTTTATATCTTCTTTATTCAACTGTTTTCACATAATTTTCTTTCCTCTTTCCCAGAAGATAAACTTGTATCACATTTTCGTATTGATTATATTATCTAATAAGAAAAACCACTCCTTTAAAATAAGCATTAAATTTATAAGCAAACATTTCAATAAGGTTAGTGAAAAGCTTGAGTAAATGAATCTAGATTCCAATAAGGGAAGGATGTTCGTTCCCATTTTTCTTGTTTAGTCATCGCTGGCAGGGTAAATTGCTATCCTGAAGGCATCTAGATATTTTAGGAAAAATAAAATCATAAGCTTATTTTTTTCTTCTTTTTAAAAGCAGTTTT
>NW_004524687.1:4701763-4708289 GCF_000260255.1 Octodon degus
TTTTTTTTTTTTTTTTTTTTTCTGAATGTTTTGTTTATTAACTTCAGAATCCAAGTGTAGTTCAAGGGTGGTTTCATCTGCACAATATGTTTCTGATTATTTATATATAACTCAGCAAAATGGTGTTTTGTTAGAAATATTTATTTTTTTCATCTTTTTAATTTTCATTGAACTTCATGAATTTCTCTTTTAAAATTTCGTTTCTATGACTTTAATTTAATGAGTGTCCTTTCCATGGACAACAAAACATTTACATTTTAAGGGGCTCAAATTTTGTCAAAACATCAATATTTCTGGACTGGAACAGGGTACATTCCCTTGAGGAATTTTGGGATTGTTTCAGTGCTGGAGGTGGGACTTTCATGTCATATATGACTTATTTTGTTTCCTGGCTTGCCTTTTGTTAGTAGTTCTTAAATTTAATGTGAGTGTTTTGGTATTTTAAGAAATGAAACTCAAGAATAAGAGGCAACCCTCCCTTTCTTTTTAGTCACGACACTCTTTCATAAACATATAAACTTTATCTCCAAGGATTACTTCTAAAAAGACTCAAAAAGTAGCATGTAGGAAGAATCTGAAGCATTTTTAAGAGCTAAGAGTATAACAGCCGTATTTACAATCTGTTAGCTTTGAGATATCCTTAACTTCTGCTGGCAGCTCAGTCTATTCCCTCCTTAAATCTCCCAAATGGCTTCTTTTGTCTCATTCTGCATCATCCTGTGTTTTAGTGAGCTTGCTCTGCTCTTCCACATTTCATGCCTTTGACAGCTTCTCAGGGACAGCTACCTCCCCCAAGCTCTGTCCTCAGCAGGGCCTCATGGGAGGACAGCTGGTATCCGAGGAGAATCAGGCAGGTCCATGGCTCCTGGCAGGTCCAGATTCCTGGGGTGAGGGGGGTTGACCAGCTGATGGCTTCTCTTTGCAAAAGGCAGGGTTTGGGACTGGCTCTTGCGCATCAGCTGTCTCCAGCAACTTCTCTAGCAGTTTGTACAATGCTGGTGAATTCAGGTGGAAATTGGAACTAAGAAATAACTTAAAAAGGCAAAAACAAAAACAAAAACAAAAACAAAAACAAAAACCCAACCCAACCCAAACCAACCAACCAACCAACCAACCAACCAACCAACCAACCCAACCAGACAAACAAACACAGTGGAGGAGAGGGATTGAGCTCATATTAGCTAGTATTCTCTGCTTAAAATGACCATCCTGTCATTAAAAAGCAGACTCATTTTTCCCCACCCATGGCCATATCATCTTTGGACAGCGCCTACGCTCACAACTAACATAGAAGATCTTGACTAGTTTGATTTACATGTCCCCTTTCTAGCTTTGATTTATGATATGGTTTGCCTGGGTGAAGGCTGTATTTCCTTTAGCATTTAGCAATGCGAATTACTTCAACTAAATAAAATTAATAATGTATTTGGTTTCTCAAGTCACTGCCAGGGGTTGGATAGGAGGTCAGGAAAAACAAAAGGAATGCCATGATGTAAGATCCAATTCACAGATAGTGTTTTATTTTTTAAAGGAGTAGCTCTATTAGATGTACCTTATATAGCAAACGATTTACACAGAATAAATGATTTACCCCTTTAAAATGTATAATTCATGTTTTTTGTTTGTGTATTTTCATTTCTTGGGTGTATTTACAAAGTTGGGCAACCACTACCTAATTCCAGAATATTTCATCACCTCAGGAGAAACCCCAGGTCCCTTCTACTCTCCTCTCTTCTTAGGTACTAATTAACCTTCAGGCACTAATTATTTTTATCCCTGTGGGCTTAACCTGTTATGCATAGTTCATATAAATGGAACCATTCACCATGTAGCCCTCCAGAGACTGGTTCCTTAACATTTCCAATGCTCTTATTGTATTGTATGAGTCAGCACATTTTCCCTTTTTACTGCTGAGCTGTATTTTTTTTTTAATGGAAGAAAAATGAAACAAAATTTCAAAACAAGTAATAGGAGAATAACAACAGTTACTGCATTGGTTACTATCATCTTCAGAATAGTTACTCAGTATACAATATAGAGGCATAAAAATTTCAGCAAATGATATTAACACAAATCTTTCTTTTCACTGAACTGAAACTAGTAGATTTTTTCCTTGTCCTTCCTTTATTTCCCCCTCCCCAATCCAGTTCTTCTTTCCTTTTGAACAGTTTCTTTCCATTTCACAATATCCATTGTATATTTTGGACCTTATTTACTCTTTCATTTTCTCAAGCCAAGGAGATGGTGTGGTGTTTACGCATGTGAACCTGATTCATTCTTCCTTTCACTTCCAAGTATGGTCTCAAGGTGCATCCATTTACCTTTCCATTGTATGGATGTGCTGCATTTGCATATTCATTTATCAGATGATATATTTTAGAAGTCTTTTTGGCTATATTAAATGCCACTGATGAACATGCCTGTGCAAGTTTTTGTGTGGACATGTTTTTGGATCTTTTGGGTATGTACACATCTAGGAATGGAATTGCTTGGCCATAGGAGAACTGCATTTAACCTTTTAAAGGACTGCCTCATTGTTTCTTAAGGTAGCTGCACTATTCCTAAGAGCAATGTGTGACTCTTAATCTCACTACCTCCTCAATAATACTTGCTACTTTTAAAAAAATATTTTAGCCATCTAGTGAGTGTGCAGTGGTATCTTGGCGCTTGGGTTTGCATTTCTCTGACTTATACTCCGCATAGTTTTGTGTACTTGTTGGGCATTTGTGCATCTTTTTTGGAGAAATTTTTATTCAAATCCTTTGCTTAATTTAAAATTGGAAAAAGAAAAAAAAAAAAAAGGCCAGGGAGATGGCTCAGTGGAATAAGTGCTTCCCTGGCAAGTTCAAGGGTCTGAGTTCAATCCCCAGTTACAAAAAAAAAAAAAAAAAAAAAAAAAAAAAAAAAAAAAAAATTAAAATTGGATGATTTATCTCTCTGTTGTGAGTCCCATGTATTATTTGCAAGTATTCTTCCTTATGAGTGTATTTTTATTTCCTTAGTGTATCTTTTGAAGAACAAAGGCTAATTTTGGTGAAGTACACATTATCAATTTTTTTTTTGGCACTTGTGTTTTTGCTATTCTAAAAAACCAAAGTTCATGAATATTTACTCTTGTTTTTTTTTCCTAAGGGTTTTATAGTTTTAGCCTTTACAATTAAATCTTGGATCCATTTTGAACTAATTTTTATATACGTTGTAAAGTAGATATGCTTGCTCTTTCTTTCTTTCTTTCTTTCTTTCTTTCTTTCTTTCTTTCTTTCTTTCTTTCTTTTTTTCTTTCTTTCTCTTTCTTTCCTTCTTTCTTTTAATGTATTTGATTGTTACAGGGTCTCACTATGCAGCCAGGACTCATAATGATTCTCCTGCTTTCAGCCTCCCCAGTGCTGAGATTACAGGCATGTGCTACCATGCCCGGACTCTGTAGCTGGCTCAGCCTGCCATGGGGGTGGGGTGGCATGGCATGTGGTGCTGGGAATTGAGCTGTGGTCCCTGAGCTTGCCTAAGCTTGCCTAAGCAGGTGCTTTAGTCCACTGAGCTATCTTGCTGGCCCTATCTCTTCATTTCTTTTGATGACATTTATCTGTTTTAAAACAATGTCTACCTGAGTTGCTCAGGCTGGCCTTCAAACGCTGCTGCCTCCGCCTTCTGAGTAGTTGGGGTTGCAGGTGTGCCCTACCACACCTGGTTCCATTTTCTATCTTGTGCAGTGGATGTCTAGCTGCCCCAGTATATTTGTTAAGAACACTATTTTTCCCTGTTAATTATCCTCGTAACCTTGTTGAAGATCGAGGTTTATTTTCCAACTCTTGATTCCATCCCATTGATGCATATGTCTGTGTTTATATCAGTATCACACTATTCTGATTACTGTCATTGAGCAGAAAATTTGAAATTGGTAGTGTGATTTCTCCAACTTTTGTCTTTTTCATGATGGTTTGGTTATTCTGAATCTGTTGCATTCCAATACAAATTGTAAAACTAGCCTATCAATTTATACAAAAAAGTCAGCTGTGATTTTGATAGTTAAAGCCTACTGTTTTGCTGGAGTATTCATATGTAGAACATATAAAGAACTTAGAAAATTAGCCCTTGAAAAACCAAAAAATCCCCTAAAAAATGGACAAGTGAACTAAATAGACATTTCTCAAAAAAAGTACAAGTAAAAACAGCCAATAAGTATATGAAGTGTGTCAAACAATTTTAGCCACTGGAAAAATGAAAATCAAAGCTACATTGAGATTCTGTCTCATCCCAGTCAAAATGACTATCAGGAATGAAAAAAATAGCAAATGCTAGAAATGATATGGAGAGAAAGAAATCCTCCTACAATACTGGTGAGAATATAAACTGGTACTATGACTATGGAAATCAGTGTGGAGATTCCTTAAGAAAAATTAAAAATAAAATACTATTTGATCTCAATATGCAATTTTTTGGTATATTCCTGGAAGCATAAAAGTCAATATATCATAGTGATACATGCATATCTATATTTATAACAGCACAATTCATAGTAACTAAGCTTTGAAAACAGCTTAGATACTGTAAACATAAACATGGATAAAGAAAATATAGTTGTTTATATACAATGGAATATTATTCAGCCAAAAGGAGAATGAAATCATGTCATGTCCAGGAAAAATGATAGAACTGGAGATTGTCATTTTAAGTGAAGTTAGCCACACTCTTAAAGTTAAATATAACATTTTCTCTCACATGAGTAATCTATAATAAGAATTAATGAATAAAATTAACTAAAGGAGAGAATAGAAAACTAGAAGACAGACTCTTGGAAATGGAGAAGGAATCAGGAGTTGAGGAAAGGAGAGGAAATATGGGTAGGAATCAAAGACGATCAAGATATGTTATATATTGGTATATGGTGTATACTATTTCCCCCAAATGAACCACACTTCCTGTATCATTAATGTAAGGTAATTAAAACTTAGAAAAAAGAAGGATGCAAAGAGCTTATGATTCAACCATTGACCTTATATCTACCATGAACAGTAAGATACAACAGCTGTGGAACATGACAGTGAGTAAGTTACAGATGTTTTGAAACTGGGCTTACCAAGTTTGGGCTTACCAACTATTAGCACCATTTTGGGTAAGTTTTCTATTTTTTCCTTTATAAATTTGAAGTACATTTTAAGGTACATTTTGAGGTGACTGTCAAGGATCAAGCCAGGTAACTTGCTGCTTAAGGTCTTGCCATAGCAGCTGATATATTGCTGTCTTATACATAGCAAAGATTTTTATTGCTATTAGATATTCTCTAACTTTGTTGAGTGAAGAGTGGGTACAAATGGGGGTACAGGGGAACCCTTGACACCACAGTGGGAATACTCATTGAACAAAGAGTAGTCTTTTGCCTGACTAAACCCACGCCTGAGCACTGTGCTAGGAGAGGCGTTGTGATGCACATCACTGCTGGCCGTGGGGAACTGAAGGCTTGAACTTTTTACACTTGGTCTTAGCCAAAAGACCAAGAAGCAGTGGCTTGTATTTTTGAACATGTGATCTACAAGTTGTGAGCTCAAAGCTGTCCACAGAGGTTCTGTTTTCCTTCCTTCCTTTTCTTTTCTTTCTTTCTTTCTTTTTTTTTTTTTGGTTTTCCTTTCTCACCATGTCCTCTGTGTACACTGTCAAGTTTCCAGTGGTTGGATGTGAGGTAAGATGTTGCTGTCTAGTGTGCTTCATATTCTTGTAGATTAGAATTTTTTCATTTTATATCAGATATTACAAATAAGAACATACCATGAACAAAAGCTTTTAGGATAATAATTTTATAAAATGTAAGCAATTCTTAGACCAAAAAGTTAGAGAACTGCTATAACAAGCCAATCCTTGAACATCAATAATTATGTATTGTTTGAGTACTTTCTCCATGCTTACCATGCTGGCTCTGCATATCTTTTCTTTTTCCCATTTATGTATTTGGTACAGGGTCTCACTATGCAGCTTGGACTTAAAGTGATCTTCCTGTTTTCAGCCTCCCCAACGCTGGGAATACAGTCGTGCACCACTATGCGTGGACTCAGTCACTGGCTCAGATTGCCCAGGGGCAGGATTGGCACAGCATGAGGGACCTGGGATCGAATCCTGGCCCCTGCACTTGCCAAAGCAGATGCTTAGTCTGCTGAGCTATCTTGCTAGCCCTCTGTCTCTGCATATCTTGTTGTAGTCTGAGGACAATTCACTGCAGTGTCTTGCCTTCATAAAGAAGAGTCTGACCCTGACAGGGGTTCATAATTGCCAGTACATTAGCTGGTCAGTGGCAGAGCTGGGACTGAACCCTTTGCCTCTTGTTTCCTGGGTTGTGTCTTATGAACCTGTAATTGTGAAGATTCAAAGGATATTAAAATTCATAGTGAACTCCTGCTCTGTGCTCTGAGGAGCCACAAGTCTGGGATATGTACTGAGCACATTTTTACAAGCCAATTTTGGATTAGGAATGTTTAGCTGGTTGATTGGAACAAAAAACTAAGACCATGATTGAGCCCATAATATTCTCAGAGAG
>NW_004524687.1:4718079-4723682 GCF_000260255.1 Octodon degus
TGATTTCAGAACTGTCAGGTGTGTGATTTGCAAGTTTTTCTTTATCCTTGTGTTCTGGACTTGTTGTGGGTGGGCTGGAGGTCTTAGATTGCCATTTGCTCCTTCGTTTTGGCATTTTTTGAGCTCTCAATGCTCACCTGGACTCACCAGTAATTGGAGGGAGGTGGAGCATGGGTCGATAAAGCTCCTGCAACTGTGGAGGTGGCAGAGTATGCTCATCAAAGCTCCTGCTGTGTCGGGTTCAGTGTGGCTTCCACCATGGTGAGATGAAGGGAGAGCTAGCCACAGCGCAGGAAGGCTCAGAGGATGATGGGGGCGGGCCAAATTCTACAAAGCCCCAGAGATGGTGCTGAGGGCATGGCAGGACTCACCAGGTCCCCATAGCTGTCCAGTATCTGCCTGCCTTCTGCAATAGTTGGATAGGTTGCTGAAGAGCAACAAAGCTTTTTTGTGCCTCCGGTCATGGGCATGTACTGAACTCTTCAATTAAGTCTTAGCAGAAAAGGGGATCCTCCAAATTAAGTTGGCCAGCAGCCTAGGAGGAGGACCAAGAGAGTTATTCATGTCAGGAAACTGGCTGAGCAGTGGAATGGTCAGAATTCCATTCCAAAGTTGTGGGGTAATTTTAGGCTCCATGAGCTGCTGCAAGTCTGAACTAAAGCAGGATATGAGAGTTTCTTAGATCAGACTTTCTGGACCCAGAGAGTAATTTGCTTCATCTTTTGCCGCTCATGATGCCCTCTGTCCCGATTTTCTACATTTGGATTGGTTTGGGGAGCTTTGGATTTAGTCTAGTCTTTTGCCAGGCTGCTGAGCATCTCCTGTGACTTGTGGTGATAATGGTGGTTAAGTCAAGGTTGAAGATGCAATTAAATTAAATGAAGTTAGTACTTCTTGAAAACCTACTGAGTGCAAAGCTCCATTCAAGTCCCTTATTCTTTTTTTTTTTTTTTTTCGCAGAACCGGGGATTGAACTCAGGCCCTTATGCTTGCCAGAGAAGTTCTTATTCCACTGAGCCATCTCCCTGGCCCCTTCAAGTCCCTTATTCTTGCTATTTTGTTGGTGACAATGGCACGGGAGAAAGTGGCAAGAATTACAGATAAGCCCTTAGGAAGGGTCATATTGTTGATTTGTGTATTTACTTACTCAGCGTATGTTATTTATCACATTATATGTGCCAAAGGCTTTAACTGTGGTCTTACTGAGCTTTTAATTCTAATTAGATCTACATAAAAGGCAGCTTGTGAAACACTGAACATTGCTGTTTTAAAAAGATGGGTTTCCCATTCACCAATATTTGCCTGTAGAAATGTTTAACATTTTCATAACCCTCTCCACTGTCCATTAAGGAAGTCAATTGATATGAAGTTGTATAATGTAAAGAACAAAAATGGATTAAGATTTTTGATGCCAAAATTCCTTCAGGCCTACAATAAAGGATGTAGTTGATCTATTTAACATATGCATATTTTGAGGTAGTGAAATCAAGTAAAATAAGAAAACTTTAGAATTTAAAATTTAATGTCTATTCCAGGGACTGATCATTCAAAAGAGAAAGTTTCTTAGTGGAGCTGAATAATATATTTTTGTCTACTCTATTTTTCTTTGGAAGCCTATCTTTCTGTTTTTTCCTGGGCCAATGATGTATTTTTGTTGTTGTTTCTATAATTATACACTAGCTCATAGGGAAATAGATATGTGACCCTTGATATATTTTCCTAGACAGTCTTTGCTTTGATTCTGCTATCAAAAAGGCCACAGATATATAAAGCCAACTGCTTGGCCACTCCCTTTATCTGGTTCAGCCCTTTATCTGTCCACTTAATATTGATCAAGACCTCTTTCCCTAAGATAAAAAGCTCTGGGTTTGTCCTGAGTATATTGTTAGTGTAACTTGTACAGAAGGGCAGATTGTGTGGATGGCTTGAAGTAATTAAAAAGGTTATTACAAAGACTAAGTCCTTTGATACAGGAAGAGTCCCCAGGGAGCAGAACTTATGCTGTATTCCAGTACTGTAGCAGAGAACAGGGCTGGATTTTCAGAAAAAAAATGCAAGGAATGTAGGGGAAGAATTGCAACTGGGCATAGTTAGAAGAAGGTCACTGTTGAGGTCAATGCCATTTTCAGTGACACTAAGCTCATTCATGGGGATTTGCATGGATGTGGTTGAAAGTCTGTGGACAAGTCAGTTGAACCAGGGTGTGATTTGCTCTGTGACTCTGACTGTAGGAGATGGGGCAGGTGGTGGGGCAGCAGAAAAGACAGCACATGGCCAAGGTGTTAAGGATGAACTCTGGAGTCTATTGTGAAAGAAGCAAGGTATAACAGGGTGTGCCCAATGGCCTGGAGGTCCTTCGGGATGAGAATCTCCTGAGGGTGGAAACTGTGGAGGAGATGATTGAAGACCAAGATTGAGATGTTGATTTACAAGTCCTGCAGGGGTTCCAGATGTGACCAGAGCAGTGCTGACATAAGTGGAGGGAGCTATCATTGTTAAATTGAAGGACCCAGAACCCTGTGCTCCTGAACAAAATAAAGGTCTCAAAAACACAAAACACTATCTCCTTTACCACTAAAATTCAGTTGTGTGTTCACAGGCGTGTACTGTATCTAAAACAGAATAAAGCAAAGCAAAACAAAACAAACCAACCAAAGAACACTAAAGATAAAAAGGACAGGCAAATGGTAGCCAAAAGAAAACCAAGCACAACAATATTGATAACTGATAAAAATAGTATCTGAGGGAAAAGTATTAAATAAGAAAAATAATTATTTCTATTTGGTGGAATTGGCAGTCTACAAAGATGTTACTACAGTGAGCTTCTATGTTCCTAACAGTGTAGATTTACAAATACAGAAAGTCAAAATATTAAGGAAATATGAATTCACAGTCACAGTGGTGAAAATGAGTCAGTTCCCACAATAGGTACAATTCATAAAAGCAGTGATAAGTATATTTTATTCATGCAAATTTATTCATGCATATTTAATTTGCTCTCATTTTAGAATCTATGGGTAGTTCTAAAAAGTAGGTCCTGATCATGTGTATTATGAAAATGGCTAAAGTCCCATTCACTACTAGAAAAAAATTATTAACAGGTTGATGATTAGTTCAGTTACACAAAAGCCTAAGTCATAAAGTCTAAAAGTGAAGGAATAAAATCTGCTCCAGTAATTAAATAGGACTCCACATCCAACTTTGATTAAGTTTCTGTTTGTGTATGAGACAAAAGCCTTAGTAATCATTAAATTCTCATTTGAAGTGGTGGCCAGCTGGAAGTTAATACTCAGACTCACTTGGCTTGTCACTGTTGGTGCTGTGCGAAGCATCCTGGGTGTTTTATTTTTCTTTCCTTGACTCCCGCTCCATTCCTGGACTCTCATTTCCTCTTCTCCTGAGTTTTACTTGGCCTTGTTTTAGAATTTGAAAAACAGTATCTTATGTCTTTTACTTATTGCCTTTTTTTACATTTTAGTCTATTTTGGATTATTTTTCTGCATAAGTTCAATTGCTTTATTTCCTATTCTCAGAAAGTTTATGCAATTCAAGAAAAATGGAACCCAAAACATGTCTAAGTTAAGGTTATTAACAAGACTTGATCTTGTGTTTTCACTCTAAGACAGACTGACTATACTACCAATGGAGTGGACGCCAAGCACCCACTTGTTGAGCATTTGCAGAGTTGCCTTAGGAGCCGCTGATGAGGGTTTTGCATCTTGGTGACTTGAGTATGGAAGACGGATGCAAGCGCAGGTAACTAGCCCTTATGCACCCCCACCTCTCATTTCCAACGCCAAAGGATGGAATGGTTTTATTCCTTCCACTAGTGCTACTTCTATACTTGATTATATTAAGAGAAATGCATAAATCTTACATGTTTGGTGAATGAATTTTTGAGTAACACATGCCCTAATTAAAATATAAGATGATCTACTGTCTGGAAAATTGGCATGTGATTCTTTCATGAAATTATCATCCCGGCCTCTCCTCTCCAACTCCAGGAAACCCCTTTTCTGCTAAGCAGAGTGGTATATGTGCTTTTAGGCTGTAGTTTGGCTCATACAGCATATATTCAAGATTTTGTTATGCATATCTGTTTTTAAAAAATTTTTGGTACACTTCATTTCATGTTGATGTATCAAATTATATGTTTGTTCATTTTCCTATTTGGGCTGTTTCTAATTTTTGCTTGTTATGAATAAAGTGCTTTTAAAGTACAAAGCTTTCTGTGAACATGCATGTTTATTTCTCTTGGTATAGGTCTAGCAATGCTAGTCCTAGGTCATAGGGCAGCTGAACATTCAAATTTATTAGTTTGCTAAATTCTTTCAACATGATTACAGATTTTCAAACATCATCTAGCAGTGTAGAATGGTGCTCCCCAATCTTACTAACACTTAGCAGAACTAGCTTTAATTTTTCTCCCTTGTCATGAGTTTGTAGAATTATCTAAATGTGGTTTTCCCTTGTATTTTCTCATGACTTATGATGTTAAATGCTTTTTCATAGGCTGGTTGACTGAATATCTTGTTTTGTAAAATGCTCATTCAAGTCTTTAACCAATTTTTAAGTCATTTCTATCTCTACTGTTTCATTTCCCTTGGAAGAATATGAGCAATCAATATGCTTTGACAGGGAGACAACTAGATGCCTAGATTACTAAAGACTTTCAGGTTTCATGTTGTCAATATAATCAACCATTGAAGTCAAAGTATTATTCACATTTTACAGAGCAAGAAGCCAAGTTCAGATGTGCTGAAAACTCTAGAAAGTTTGAACTTTCCCATCTTGAAAGATAAAGCCTCTGTATTAATTTTCACTTGAGAAAACAGAGGGAAGAAAATCACCAGAGAAAATTCCATACATTTGAAATAGGTCTTGGCTTTTTAAAAATGTCCTTTTTTGTGCATGGTGGTTGACATGCATCTGTGATTCTAAATACTTGGGGAACTGCAATTAGAGGATCACTTGAGCTTATGAGTTTGAGACCATCCTAGGCAACATAATGAGGCCCTATCTCAAGTATTTGAGGAGAAAATTTAGAATGAACTTTTATTTTATAATATTTATATATTTACAGAGAATTTCTGAAGACCCACAGAGTTTTCATATACCCACTGGTCTTTTTTAAAGCTTTATTGAGCTATACTTTAAATGCTATACATCTCAGGTATAGTGCACAATTCAACAGTGTTTATTCACAAAGATATGATGTGCAGCCTTATTTCACCTCCACTTATTTCATTTACCTCAAAATAAAACCTTGAAAAAAACAGACCAACGCCATGCAGTTCAGTTATCCCCTGCTCACACCGATGTAACTCCTCTCAGCTGTTAGCATTAATCTACTTCTGTCTATATGGATTAACATGTCCTATACATTTAATATGAACTGAGTTGTACAAAATGTGATCTTTGGTGACTGGTTTCTTTTGGCTCTAGCTGGTTT
Source organism: Octodon degus (assembly GCF_000260255.1). Classification (NCBI taxonomy): domain Eukaryota; kingdom Metazoa; phylum Chordata; class Mammalia; order Rodentia; family Octodontidae; genus Octodon; species Octodon degus. The sequence goes on from NW_004524687.1 coordinate 4,723,532, forward strand.
TTTAAAAATTTATTTATTTATTTATTTTTTACAATTTTCATGGAATATTTTTATTTCTGTAGGTTATATTGCATTTTATTTCTTTTTTTGACATCAGTTATTTTATTTTAATGAAAAAAAAACCAATGGTACAAAGTCTCAAAACAAGATT
>NW_004524687.1:4723782-4730165 GCF_000260255.1 Octodon degus
TTTCTTTCTTTCTTGCAGAACCAGGGATTGAACTCAGGCCCTTGTGCTTGCCAGGGAAGCACTTATTCTACTGAGCCATCTCCCTGGTCCCTCTAGCTCTTTCAAAGACAGAATGATTGGCTTTTTTATGTCTTTGACCTTCTTAGATTTATGACTGGAGCAGAGGACAGCTAGCTCACACCTGGAAAAACTTCTTGGTGGGGCAATTTAATCATGAGATCCCTCCTGAGTGGTACTTGGGGTGAGAGAGCATATAGCCAGGAAGCTTAGGGCAGGCTTGTGCCTTGGGACTCTGGCTCCTTTTCATGCCAGTGGCTTTACTTTCCCCATTTAAGAGATAACGGAGGATTAAGGAATAGAAAATGAGTTAGAGTGGAGGTTTGTCACAGTCAATTTTAAAAACAAAGAAAATAGAATAGACAAGAATCCCAACATTTACATTATTATAAAAATTTATTCAGGAATTACAGAATGTTAGGGATATATTATATTAGGTAATGTTATATATTAGGTAATTGTCATTACCTAATTAATTTTCACTAGTAAAACCGTCTTTCCATTATTACATTTAATATATACGAGGCACACAGGAAACCCCAAGATTTGATTTGGCTTGTACCTCTGTGCCTCCAAGCCTGCCTTCATAGGTACGCTGGTCCCATCACCCTCAGTTCCAAGGTATATCAAAGAGCAGAGAATCTGAGTGATTGGTTGAGATCCCACAGTTTGTTTAAAACAAAGACAGCATGCTTCCCCTCCATTTCTCCATATTTTTAAGTTTTAAAGACTAGCAAAAGTTTTTTTTAAAGGGGGAGGTGTTGAGGAGTGGTAGGGGTAGAAAGAGTTGAATATAGCCCCATCTTCATTTTATTTTAATAAGTAAAGATTTTAAGTACCCACAACTATTTCCTGTTGTTAGCACTTCCCATGAGAGAAAGGATATTTATGTTTATATTAATGTCCTTTGGAAAGTCTAAGTTTAGTTCTGTGTATTTTCTCTATCTTTTCCTTTTTTCCCTTGTTTTAAAGTAATGTAGGATAAATGTTAGCAAAAACCACCTTGTCCTCAAGAAGATGTTTGAGGATCTCTGCTAAGATATATCTATCTATATCTATATCTATATATCTCAGAAGATATGCTCCACTTATTTTTTTTTTCAGTACCAAGTATTGAACTTGGAATTTTGTGCTTGCCAGGCAGGCACTTATGCCACTGAACTATATCACTGGCCCCATGAAAAAGACAGAGGAGAGTAACTGATAGTGAGCTTTCTGTTACTGTGACAGAATATTGAAAATAATCAGTTTTTAAAGAGAAAAGATGTATTTTGCCAGATAGTTTTGGAGGTTTCAGTTGTGATAGAACATGCTTCATGGCGACTGGGAAGTAAGATACAGGGAGACTGGTGTCCCAGAGCTCCCTTGCGGGTGTGCTTCAGTGACCTGAGCTCTCACCGAGCCCAGCTCCTCACATTTGTGCCTCCAAATAGCATCAAGCTGAACACCAAACACTCAACACAGGCTCCTCTGGTCAGGTTCCCAGATCCACACAATAATTTTAAGCATTCCCTGTCTTCTCTTTGTAAGGTAGTGCTATGGCTCAAATATATACCCCAAAAGTTCACTTATTGGTGTCTTTGTTACTCTTCTCTCATTGCTGGAACAAAATACCTGACACCCAAAATTAAGGAAGGAAAGTGGAGTTAGTAGAGGAGGTTTTAGTCCATATTCAGCTGGCTCCAAGGTGGTGTAGCCCATGGCACAGGGGCAGCAGTCCATCGCAGTGGGCAGTGGGAAGTAGCAAAGAACAGAGGGAGGAGCAGCAGCTGAGGTCACTAGCAAGCCTCGCTTCTTCCTTGCGTTTGTATTCAGATTATCTGCCCCAGGGTAGGTGTAGCACTCACACCCACAATCCCAGCATTGGGTCAAGACTTAATCACAAACTGTGGAAGCCACCCATGACTGCATGAGGCTTTGGGAGGACACCTTAACACAAGCCATAACAATTGGAAGCCTAGTCATCACATGCATTTTATGGTGTTTGGAGGTGAGGTCTTCGGGAAGTGGTTGGAATTTAATGAGTCCTGAGGATGAAGCCTCCACAACAGTGTTAAGGTTGTATAAGAAGAGACTTGGTGGAGCTAGCATGCTATCTGCTTGCACTGTCATGTAATGAGGTGCTGAGAAGGCTCTTAGCAGATGCCAGCATCACACTTTTTGGTCTGTCAGTCTCCAGAAGCACGAACTAAGTAAATCTCTAGATGACCCAGCCTCATTATTTTGTTATAATGAGAGAAGATAGGTTCAAGGGGGTAGTGTGAACCTTCCTTTCTGGTTCTTTGAACAGAAATTGGCAATTGTAATGTTTCTATCTGGACCCCTACATGGGCAACAGCAGTCCTCTTATTAGAGTTTCGTGTAGTGCTGTCTGTGTTCATGCCAGGCCAGCACTCACCTAGTACTCCCCTGACTGCATCTTGTGACCATTTGAGTGGAGCTGATGAGAACCTAGAGTGTGGCTTCCACCTCGTTTTTACATGAATTTCAAACTAACACTTCAATAATGCAGCATAAACTTCATGTGAAGGCAAATGTTTCCTGATTGTATAAACTTTTGTGAAGAGAGAGTTGAAAGAAATAAGTGTTTTTGTTTTTATGTGAGCTGAACCTAGTGACCAGGTGAGATGAAGAGGAAGAGATAATCCTGTGTGAATTCCCGCTCCCCTCCACAGCCGTGATGAGCCATGGTGCAGTGGTAGACACGTAAGATCAGAGTTGGCAAGTCAGTGGTACCAACCTGCCTGCCATTCTAGGTCCATGTGTGTGAAAATGCTTTCTCCAAGATACTAAAGTAAGTCTTTTTTATTATCTAAGGAGAATACAAAATAGTAAAAGCAAAGCAAAACATTAGAAATGATACAGAACTTCACCAAACAAAACAATAGAAATTTAATAATGCTTGCTGTATTGCATAATGTAGTCTTCAAATTAGTTGTGTAGATTACCAGATATAAGTATACACAATTGGCAAACAAAAAAGTTGTAAGAAATTTAAAAAGACAGAAAAAAAATTAAGCATCAACTGCTCCCCTTTGTAGACCAGGAGAAATCAGCACTACAATTATCCAAACCATCCTGCATACATACATAAATGTATCCCTTCACCATCCTCCCTTTCCCATTCATTTCCTCATCCCAGTTTTTCCTTACCTTTAAACACTTTCTTTCCCTTTAACAGTAGCTACTGCACCTTTCAAATTTTATATACCCTTTCAGGTTCTTACACTAGCAAGACAATATGATGTTTGTACCTGTGGGTCTGGCTTATTTCAATTGAGTATGGTTTCTAGTTGTACCCATTTACCTATAAAAGCCTCAGAATTACCTTTTCATAGCTGAGTAATATTCCATTGTGCAAAAATACCACATTTTTTAAATTCATTCCTCAGTAGATGGACATTTGGGTTGTTTCTAAGATTTAACTATGACAAATTGCACTGCTATATGAGCTGCAAATGTGTTGGTAATATTGTCTTTCAATCTGTGAAGTAGCTGAATGAGTGATCATTTTGTTATTTTATGTGTATTTATTTTTATATTTTTTATTTTTTAAAGAATACAAAATAGTAAAAAATGCATTAGACATAATATGAAATTTCATTAAACAAAGTAATAGGAATTCAACAATGGCTGTTGTATTGCATGATGTCATTTTTAAGTTAGTTGTTTAGGTTATCAGATAAAAACCTTCAAAATTGGTTAGAAACAAGAACAACAACAACAATGAAGTTATAAGAAATTTAAAAAAACGAATGAAAAGAAAAAAATTTGAAGCATTAACTGCTTATTTCAAAAGACCAGCAGAAATCAGCATTAACAGTTATACAAACTAAATTTTAGTGCACATATATTGCTGTGGTATGATGTTTTCAGTTTATTTCAAAATATACGCAGAAGGAGAATAGCTGAGTTGAATGGGACTTCCAATCCTAGCTTGGTTATGAATCTTCACACTAATTTCCAGAATGGTTATACCAGTCTACACTCCCACTAACAGTGGAGAAGTGTTCCTTTTCTCCTAAAGCCCCTCCATCATATGTAATGGATTGACTTCTTCATTTTAGCCATTCTTTCTGGGGTGAGATGGAATCTCAGGGTTGTTTTAATTTATATTGCTTGAATGATCAATGATGTTGAACAATTTTTTCATATATTTATTTTCCAGTTGTGTTTCTTCAGTTGAGAAGTATATATTCATTTCATGTACTCATTTTTGCACTGGATCATTGAATTTGGGAGGCCTTTTTGTTAATTCTTTATATATTCTAGATAGAAGTCTTTTGTCTAAGAGAAAGGTGGCTACACATTCTTCCAAATCCATGGGTTTTCTTTTTACTCTGTTGACGATTTCTTTTGACCTGTAGAAACTTTTCAAAAAGATGAGATCCCAGGTGTTCATTCTTTGAAGTATTTCCCATGTGGTTTGTTTTTAACTCATGAACTATTTACCTGCTTCTATGTTTTTAAGACTTCTACTTAATTTATCCTTCAGAAGATTTAGTATTTCTATTTTAATATTTAAATATATGACCCATTTTGACTGTAGTTTTGTGCATGTGATAGACATAGGTCTAATTTTAACCTTCAGCAGGTAGACAGCCAGTGTTTCTAGTACCATTTATTAAAGAGGCTATCTTTCTTCCAGTAAACATTTTTGGCCCTTATGTTAAAGATAAGGTAGCTGAGTGTGTTTGTGGTTATACCTTCATCTTCTATTCTGTTCCTTGATCCTCAGGTTTTTTTGCCAGTACCATGTTGATTTTATCCTAGTATCTTTGTAGTATAATTTTAAGTCTGGGATTGTGATGCCTCCTTCCTTTCCTTTGTTGCCCAATATTTCTTTTGCTATTCTAGGTCTCTTCAGATTACAAATGAATTTTAGGAATGTTTTCTCTAGATCTGTGAGATATGGTAATGGTATTTTAATTGGGATTGTATTGAATCTATATAACAAGTTAGGGAGTATGTCTATTTTTGCAATGTTGGTTCTTCCTATCCAGAAGCAAGAAATATCTTTCTACTTTTTGAAATACTCTTTGATCTCTTTTTTCAGAATAGTACCATTTTCACTTTATAAATGTTTTACTTCCTTTGTGAGATTGATTCTTAAGTATGTCATTTGTTTGGATCTTATTGTATTGGCTTTTTTAAAAAAATTATTTTTGGTACTGGGTATTGAACTTAGAACCCTGCACTTGGCAGGCAGATGTTTATGCCTCTGAGCTATCTCCCTAGCTCTGGATGTTATTGTGATTTCCTTGATTTGTCTCTCGGTGTGTTCATTGTTTGTGTACAGAAGTGCTATTAACTTTGAGTGTTAACTTTGTATCCAGCTATGCTACTAAATTTGGTTATTAAATGTGCATGTCCCTTGGTGAAGTTTTTGGGGTTTTCTATGTAGAGTATCATATCATCTGCAAATAATGATAATTTCGCTTATTCCTTTCCAATTATTATTCCTGTTATTTCTCTATCTTGTTTAATTTCTCTGGCTAATGTTTGCAGAACTATATTGAATAGGAGTGGTGACAGTGGACATGTTTGTCTTGTTCCTGATTTTAAAGTGAAGGCTTTTAGTTGTTGACTATTTTCTATGATGTTGCCTGTTGTATTGTCAAAGATAGCTTTTATCAGGTTAAGATAAAGAACATCTATTCCAATTTTCTGTTGGGTTTTTATCATGAATGAGTATTGGACTTTGTCAAAAGCTTTTTTCTGCATCTTTTGAGATGATCATGTGATTTTTGTTTTTGGCTCTGTTGATGTGGTGTGTTACATTTATGGATTGGTGTATATCAAACCATACTTGCATTCCTGGAATGAATATCATTTGGTGGTGGTGTATAATCTTGATGATTTGCTGCATTCTGTTTGCTAGTATGTTTTGAGAATTTTTGCCTTTATGTTCATTACTGAGACTGACCTGTAGTTCTCTTTTTTAGCTGAGTCTTTCTTTGGTTTTGGTGTCAGAATAATGCTTGCCTCCAGGAAAGAGTTTTGGAGAATTGTTTTCCTTTTAATTTCATTGAAGAATTTTTTTTCTTGTATTTTATGACAGGGTTTACAGAGTATACAGGGTCTCACTACATAGATCAGACTCATAGTAGTTCTCTTGTTTTCAGCCCCCAAGTGCTGGGATTACAGGCACACATCACCATGCCCAGTCTCAATTGCTGTCTTAGCATTTCCCACGGATGGGATTCATACGGCACAGTGGGAATTGAATCCTAGCCTCTATGCTCTGAGTTAGCAGACACTTTAATCCACTGAGCTCTCAGAGTGGCCCTCACTGAAGAGTTTTTAAAAATAATTTATTTTGAAGA
>NW_004524687.1:4740545-4743658 GCF_000260255.1 Octodon degus
TTCAAAACAATTGAACTAAGAAAAAATTTTCATGATAGCAAAGAAGTACTAAGGGTAAAACATAAGGTTCTAGCTGTTTTAACACTTGTGGCAAAGACTACTTGCAATAACCAAGACATCTGGATACTGCCCTCTGCCCTTGTAGACCTTCTTGCAAATAGCTATGATGTGTGACTGAGCTCTGACCAAAAGGCTTGGAGCATCTTGAGGCTTACTTTTTAAAATGTTCTGATAATCTTTCTTTTTCTAATTTTCTGTACATTTAAAATAAACATAATTATAGATTTGTGGGGATACAGTGCCATATATTAATGCATATATACAACATATAATGACCAAAAGCAGAGTAATTCACATATCCATCAGTTCAGACATTTATTGTTTCTAGGCCTGGTCTTTGATAATCAAACTAGGCCAAACATCCTAGCACCCCATTTTCATTCTTTTCTCATACTTAGGCTGACTGAGGAGGATTCAAAAGATATGAAAGGTGAAAACATTAGATGGGAACCTAAGGAAGAAGCAAAGCCCTATTCTAACTCCTACTGGATGACATCTTGGGCAATACAGAGATATTTATTATATGAAAGTAACTAGTGAAACATAGGCCATGTCTACTTCAGCAGCTAATCTTATTTACCTTTCCTACTAAAAACACTCTTTGAAAGTCCATTCCTGTGAGTGTCTCCAGCATATCTACAACTCCTGCTATGCATTCCCTTTGTACAACATTGATTGGCCACTTGCCTAAGACAAAGAATGAAGAAGTCTATTTACTGTAAGCTACTGCGTGTAGTATCAGCACACATCTTGGTACTTTCAAGTTGTCTTAAAAACAGATATTTCCTGAACTTTTATATAGTATTTAGTTGAAAAGAGTCAGGACATTTAATCAAATAGCTCACATATATCCAGAAACATTTATTAACATCCTTAGAACAAATTCTCCAAGCTTAGCATTTATTTTGGTCTCTTTGCTCTGTAATCTCTGTGATGTAAGAGGCTCTGTATGAAACAGGAGGGACAGTGCTGTGTACATTGCAGGGCACTTTGTGAATTATAACAATCTGTTCAGTTCTAAAGATCAAAACTCCTACCCATCTGGGACATATAAATTCTAGCATTAGAATTTATGAGGGGGTTATCTTGAATTATGTGTTGAGTGTTGGGTTTGGCACGTAATAAATAAAACTGATCCTCACAGGACAGTAGATTAACATCCAGGGGAAAAATATCAGCCATCTCTGGAATTTAAATGGGAAGATGCCTGCCTGCATTTTTCAGGGAGGAAAAAGCCTCCCAACCCCCAGAGATGGAATTAAGACCCTTTTCTTAACCCCATATGAGCTCATCCCTTCAGAAGGAGAAATGATTTATCTGTACAGGGTTCTGAAAAAGCAGCTGCAAAGCATGGTTGCGTCTTTGGGGCTGTGCTTTCTCAGATCTTCTTACCCACAAGAAGGTGTATCTGTAGTGCATCCTGTGCCAGTGTCACCAGTGACCCTAGATTTACTGGTACAGTTCTGAAGGAAGGGATTAAGAAGCCAAAGGAGGTGAACCATAAAAACTCCACCTTCCAACGTCTTTGTTTAGTGATGAAGGTCACATTTTCATCTTCATCTACATGACCTTTTATTTCTCAACTGGTTTTGAACTTGGAGGGTGTGTGTGTGTGTGTGTGTGTGTGTGTGTGGCGGAGGAGGAGGAGGATAGTACAAATATTTACTGGTCCCTTAATTTTAACAGCTGCGTAGCTGATATGTGGCATGTGATATACCAATCAGTGAATCCTGCAGCAATATCTATCAGCAGTTGGAGCATGTGTTTGATTTCAAAATGGCACTTAAGCTTGTATATAATTTCAAAAGAATAAAGGCATTTTTGAGTTTTCTCAAGTAGATTGAAATTCCTCTAAATGAGACAAATTTGCATGATAATTAAAATCAGCAGAAGGGAGATGTAAATAAGGCTTATATGATGTAGAAAAGTCAGAAGTTATATCAGGAGACTAGAGATAAGTGGTGTTGCTACAGACTGGGACATTCCTGGAGACCAAGCCAAGCGCTGGCAATGCCAGGAACATGTGGCTCTGTATCAGCTTATACAGATGTGGACAAATAAAATGAAATAAAATTAATCACTTTACCGCAACTGTATAGTTTCCATTTTCCAGAAGTATTTTCTTTTGTTCTTTTCCACCTTTTTACCTTTTTAATTGTGATTTCTACGTGACATTTAAGAAATAGTATAGAGAGTCCCAAAATGGTGGAGAAGTGCATGCCATCAACTCAGCTTCTCCAGCACAAAGTGTCTAGAATCTGGAACACAATATCTGGGAGAGGAACCCAAGTGAGTGGTGGATACCTGGGAGCCATGAGGGAACTGACAGGGGAGAAGAAAGTAGGATGGATTCAGGTATACAGAAGAAATAGGTCACACTGTGGAGGGGAAGCAGAGAACTGCATTGGGAACTAAAGAATCACCAGCAAGTAGAATTTTAGTATATGTGCTGCCGAAGCGAGCACATCACTAGCAAGTAGAACCAGCAAGGCAAATACAAGACACTGCTTCTGGAGGGACCTTCCCTAGTCAACAGTTGGTGAGTGACCTTGGTACAAGTGCCCACAGCTGCAACAGTCGAGCAGGAGCTGGCGAAGATGTCATGGCAGGGAAGGAATGCTAGTTTGAACCTGGGTCCCAGGGCATCCGCTGAGCTGCTTCATACTGTAAGTTCCCAGAGTGAATGAGGGAAGGACAGACATGAGAGGCTGCTGGGAGCTGGAGAGCAGATGGGGGAGTCCTACTGAGAGTTAGGGGCTGCTGAGCAAAGAGCAGGCTTTCAGGGCCAGACGCCAGGCTCAGCCTGGGCTACACAGGACTGGAAGCTCATGCTGCCACCACATTCCCACTGTAAGCAGAGCTCTATAGCCAGCACCGTGCTGGGGCAGAATGCACCTTCCTCTTGCAGTGTGAACAGAGATGTGTACTGGCTTGAGTTCTGCTTTCACCCTTAGCTTGAGCCATGCATCCAAAACAATAGAAAACTTCCTTTTATTATTCTTTGATTGTATTATTTTTTGTTTTCATTTTTATATTATTTTATTTGTTTATTT
>NW_004524687.1:4744665-4747363 GCF_000260255.1 Octodon degus
CACAGTTTTATTCCATTACTTTACACTTTTTTTCTGATATAAGCATGTCAAGTATATGTGCTTCATGCTTTTTTCTCCCAATATAGTTTATACATGGCACAGGAATTCTTCCTCATCCCTTATATTCCTCCTATTTTTATCCATAACTCTTTGCCTGACTTCCTTTTCCTGTGCCTTATTCACTCCCAATTTTTCTTTTCTTTTCTCTCTCCTTTTTAATTTGCCTCTATTTAACTTTTCTCTAATACTTATATCAGTCATAGAATGTTTTCCCATCCCCATTTCTCAGTAGAAATGTTGTGCTCCAATTTTCCCTGTTATCCTATTCTAAATACATAATGTACTTTGACCCGGCCATGCTAGGACCCGTTGCCCCCCACTCCTATTTTGTCCTTCCCGTTGCTCCCTACTCCTATTTCCTCCTTCCCATTGCCCCCAACTCATATTTCCTCCTTCCCATTGCCCCCACTCCTATTTCCTCCTTCCTATTGCCCCCACTCCTATTTCCTCCTTCCCGTTGCCCCCCACTCCTATTTCCTCCTTCCCGTTTCACCACTATTTCCTCCTTCCCATTACCCCCCACTCTTATTTCCTCCTTCCCATTACCCCCACTCCTATTTCCTCCTTCCCATTGCCCCCCACTCCTATTTCCTCCTTCCCGTTACCCCCACCTCTATTTCCTCCTTCCTGTTACCCCCCACTTCTATTTCTTCCTTCCCACTGCCCCAATCCTATTTCCTCCTTCCCATTGCCCCCACTCCTACTTCCTCCTTCCCATTGCCCCCACTCCTATTTCCTCCTTCCTGTTACTCCCCACTCCTATCTCCTCCTTCCCATTGCCCCCCACTCCTATTTCCTCCTTCCTGTTGCCCCCACTCCTATTTCCTCCTTCCCATTGCCCCCACTCCTATTTCCTCCTTCCCATTGCCCCCGCTCCTATTTCCTCCTTCCCATTGCCCCCACTCCTATTTCTTCCTTCCCATTGCCCCCGCTCCTATTTCCTCCTTTTCATTGCCCCCACTCTTATTTCCTCCTTCCCGTTACCCCCCACTCCTATTTCCTCCTTCCCATTGCCTCCCACTCCTATTTCCTCCTTCCCATTACCCCCACCTCTATTTCCTCCTTCCTGTTACCCCCCACTCCTATTTCCTCCTTTCCATTACCCCTCACTCCTATTTCCTCCTTCCCATTACCCCCACTCCTATTTCCTCCTTCCCATTACACCCCACTCCTATTTCCTTCTTTCCATACTACAGAACAGAGAACTTAAAAGTTCACTTTTCTTTCTTTTTTCTCTCCTCTTCCCCTCTCTGGCATTACTCAATTCCCAAGCCCTGGATTTCAGATTGCTGATTCTATTACATTAATGGTGAACGCTGTTTTCATCATTAGAGGAGACACAGCCATTGCACTTAGTGCACATTAACTGTGTGTCAAGACTCGGGTTGTTAAGATGCTTACATTATAACCATGGATTTCTTCTCTAGGCTAAATGGAGACCCAAAGCAGGGTTTCATGGTGTGCTATTTCTGAACTACCCTGATCCATACCACTGAATGGGTTAGCTTATTCCTGCCGTATCTGATTTGATTGCACAAGAAAAATCTTGACTTAGTGGACAGTTTTGTGCCAGAGGACCTGTCTGCTAATTCCACCATCACACCCAGGAAGAGAGACATCAAGAGTGTAACCCAAGATCTTGGATGGAATCAGACTCTGCAAGAATGGCTGCAACCTTACAGAGAAAAAATAATACTGAGTCAAAGATATCTTCCGTGTGATAGTGGAGAAATCAGGAATTATTTGGGTGTGAGCTCTCACACTCACTGGCAGAGAAGCTACACATTCATTGTCTCATTGGAATATTTAAGTGTGTTCCCATTGGACATCTTATTGGTTTAAATTTTTTTTTATGTTTCTTGACTTTTTTATAGTTGTTTCAGGTTATATTATGTTCTTTTATAGTTTTCTGTGCTTAGTAGGTTGTTAATTTTGTGTATTTTTCTCTCATTAGCTCTGATTTAATAGGTGTCTAGGTCCTCTCTCTTGTCTCAACTCACAGTCTACTTTCTTCACCTAAAGCTTCTGGGGCAATTTTATTTTGTTTTTTATTTTTTGTGGAACTGGGGGTTGAACTCAGGCCCTTGAGCTTGCCAGGTAAGCACTTATTCTACCGCGCTATCTCCCCAGCCCGAGGCAATTTTGTTAACACATTTCTTTATTCTTTTTCCAAACATAAACTCTTATTCCCCAATTTTTAAATTCTCTGTACTTAGCTTCCCTTGCAGTCACTCCTATCTTCTCTAGTATTACTTCTTGACCCTCACCTCTCTAAGCCTTTGGCTCTCCCATATAATAACTGGACTGTTATCCACCCCACCAGCAAGTTCTGACAACCACAGAGCTTTCCTCTATCACTAAGTGAACCCCTTCTCTCCCATATCTCACCATTGCTTCCACAATATATCCTCCGAAAATTCTCAATTCTAACCTTTAAATATCCCTAAAAATATTGCAATAAAAATCAGTCCCCACATTAACCTTTCCTTCTCAGCTATCCACTATTTCTTCCTTCACACCGCCCCTGTAGTGTCTAGCCCTCGTTATCCAACCACCTCCCATTCTCCAACCTGCTCACCTACCTCATTAGAGAATAAATATGAATAATAAACTGTCATAGTGTGCATTCAGAATAGAA
>NW_004524687.1:4748663-4751222 GCF_000260255.1 Octodon degus
AATATCCAAAACAACTCAGTGATATCTCTCAACTTTAACACCTTCAATTCTCTAATTAAAAGATAAAGCCTGGCAGATTGGACCAAGAAACAGACCATGCAACTATCTATTGCATTCAAGAAATGCATCTGATTCAAAAAGCTATCCATAGACTGAAAACTAAAGGATAGAAAACAACATTTCATACATCAAGACCCTGAAAGCAAGCAGCAGTAGCAATTCTATTTTCAGACATAATAAATTTCAAGCTCAAACTGATTGGAAACAATAAATAAGACCTCTACATACTAGTTAGGGGAAAAATTGAACAAGAAGAGATAACATTAATAAACACGTATATGCCAAATACTGGAGCATGTACTGCCATAAAACAAAAAATGCTGAAATTAAATGATCAAATAAATACTAGTGCAATCATAGCAGGCTTTTAACATTCAGAGAGAGATAGATAGCTAAAAAATGTCCACATCTCATGAATGACCAATATATTGAACATTTTTTCATGTGTTTATTTGTCATTTGTATTTATTCATCTGAAAAGTGTGTATTCATCTCAGATGCCCATTTTTGGATCAGGCCTTTGAATTGGGGGGGTGTTCTGATTTTTTTAATTCTTTATATGTTCTAGACAGAAGTCTTTTGTCTAGGGACAGCTAACTATAACTTTATCCCACTCTTTGGGTTGTCTTTTCACTCTGTTGATGATTTCTTTCATTTTGAAAAAGCTTTTTAATAAGATGAGATCCCATTTGTTGATTCTTTATAATATTTTCCTTGAAGTCTGGATTTTTTTTCATGAAGTCTCTGCTTGTGTGAGAAAGTAAATGAGTGAATAAGGTCTAAAATGCACAATAAACATTGTGAATTGAGAAGAAACTATTTAAAAAAAAGAGATAAACTGCTGGGGAAAGGGGGAAGGAAGGAAGGGAAAAAGAAAAAAAACTTTAAAGAGAAGATAGTTAAGACAGTTATATAGCTAGTTTTTCTGAGTGCATTGAGAAGAAAGACTTGTGCTAACATGTTAGGATGACATATCATTTCTGTATATTGTACTCTGCAATAATTACAATAAAGACAATAATATACAATGTATCAGTTATTGTAACTCTCCTACTAACCTGTTTTGAAACTGTTTTATTGTTATTTTTATTGTTCTTTTTTTCTTAAAAAAGTTGAATCAAGAAATTTCAGAGCTGACCCACTCCTGGAATATTTGGAATTAATAGATATATACAAAGAATTCTACCCCTTTGCAACAGAACACACATTCTTTTCAGCACTACATGTTACTTTTTTCCAAAATAGATAAAATATTAGTCTACTAAACCTGCTTAAGTAAATATAAAAGAATTGAAATTACCCCACTGCATACTATTAAGCCACTATGCAATAAAAATAGAAATCAATGACAAGAAATTTTGGAAAAGGTGAAAACTTTTAGAAAATTTTCAATATATTCCTCAACAACCAATGGGTCACAGAAGAAATCAAAGAAGAAATTTAAAAATTTCTGAAAATTAATGACCATACAACTAAAAAAAAAAAAGGAAACCCAGACCAAAACAACAACAAAAACCAAAACCCTCAACCCTTCAGGGCACTATGAAAGCAGTGTAAGAGAAAAATTCACCACAATCAATGGCCGCATTAATAAAAAGAGCAAGCTCAAATACACAGTCCTATGAGAAATCTTAAGATACTTGAGAAACAACAAAAAACCAGGCCCAAGCTGAAACTCAGGAGGGAAATTATAAAGAGAGCTCAGGAGAATAAGCACATGCCTGGCAAATGCAAGGGCCTGAGTTCAATCCCCGGTTCCAAAACCCCACCCCCCCCCAAAACCAACCAAACAAAAAGCCAACCAATGAAGAGAGGGCAAGGAGAAAAGCTAGAAAACATGACAGGGCAAAACCATACATTTACATGCACAAGATGGTTAAGGCAATGATACTGAGAATATTCAGCAGGTTTTTGAAACTAGCAGTTAATTGGTAGGATTCTCACCCTAACTATATATGCTGATACCTGTGAACTAAGCAACTGCACTGAAGATAGCAATGTGTAATACTAGGGTCATTCTTGGAATGCCTGTCATTCTGGTCTTCTAAATACATACTTCTTGTCATGTCATATCAATTACTGATATTCTATCTCTCAAGTAAGTGTTTGTTTTTAAAAAAGGATAATAAATGAAAACAAGAGAAAAGAAAAAAGTGTCATAGGACTGTCCTGCTGCAATGCTGTATATGGTTAGATTTCTAAATTTATGTGTAAAAATATGTAATTATTTATTTCTATTTTTAATTTTTTCTTTATTTTTCTTTTCTCCTTCACATTCTGTATGGGTTTAAAGTCTAAAATATCAATACTTGATGGAAAATGCCTGTTCCATGCTATGTCTAAGATGTTTGATATTCAAACAGACAGTGAGGTTAAGTGCAACTGCCTATGTTATAGGGTAATAATATCATTAAGCTTCTCTTCTGGAGGGTTACAACTTAAGTTTTCAGACCAACAATTAGAGAAAAAGAAGGGCTGCAAGGACAGCCAACATTTTGG
>NW_004524687.1:4751633-4752814 GCF_000260255.1 Octodon degus
AAATGGCAATGGAATACCCATCTATGACAAAACTAAACAAAAAAGGGGATACAAATGAAGGACCATTTTGTATCTCTATATACAAAATAGTTAGGATAGATGTACAGCAACTTTCTCTTAATTCATTGAGAAGAAAGATTTGTACTACTAGTGTTTGGACAGGATATCATGTCTGCATCTTTTCCTATGAATAACCACTATGAAAGCAACAATATGCAATGTATTAACTATTGACACTGTCCTACTAATTGGTTTTGAAACTGACTCATTGTTATTTGTTTCTCAGTAAAATTAATTAAGATGCTTAACAGCCCTATAAAAATCAATGAGGTTGACACAGTAATAAAGAATCTACCAACTAAGCAAGGCCCAAGAGCCAGTAGATTTCTGCTGAATTCTATAAAAGTTTTAAAAATGTTTTTTTCACTAGTACTTCTCAAGCTCCTTAAGGAAACTAAAAGCAATGAAATACCACTAATCTCATTTAGAGAAATAAATATTGCTCTGATTTCCAAAGAAGATAAAGATACAACTAAAAAACAAAACAAAACAAAACAAAACAAAACAAACTATGGGCTAGTTTCCTTAGTGAATGTAGATGCAAAAATTCTCAATAAAACATCAGCAAATAGAATGCATCATATTATCAAAAAGGTCATATATCATGATCAAGTAGGTTTCTTTCCAGAGATGCAAGACTGGTTCAGTACACAGAAGTTAATGAATGTAATATATCACACAAAATGAAGGAGGTCAAGAACCATATGATTATATCAAGAGAGGCAGAAAAGGCTTTTGACAAAATCCAACATCTCTTCATGATAAAAACCCTAAAGAAAACAGGTAGAAGACCTACCTGTATATGATAAAAGCCATATATGACAAATCAATAGCCAGCATCACACAAAATGCAGGAAAAACTTTTGAAGTACTTCATTTAAAATCAGGAATAGGACAAAAATGTTCACTATCACTTCTTCCATTTGACATACTATGTAACACATTAGTCAGGGCAATTAGGCAAGAAAAATAAATAAAAGGAAAACACAAGAAAGGAAGAACTTAGTTCATCATTATTTGCAAATGACATGACACCCTACATAGAAGAATCAAAGAATTTTACCAAAAAATCTTAGAATTAATAATGAATTTTAGCAAAGAGGTAGGATACGACATCAATT
>NW_004524687.1:4754609-4757482 GCF_000260255.1 Octodon degus
AAAAAGTTTAAACCACTTAAATTTAAATATCCAGTCAGAAAATGTGCAAGAGAAATGAACAGACACTTCACGAAGGAAGAATGTTAAATGATCAATAAATATATGAAAAAGTACTCAACATCTGTTTTCATTAGAGAAATGTGAATTAAAAAAATTGTAAGATTTCACCTTACTGAAGAAAGGCAATCTTTAAGAAATCAAACAATAAACGCTGGTTAGGATGCGGTGAAAAATGAACCCTATTTAACTGTTGATGGGAATAAAGGTTAGTACAACTATTACAGAAATGAGTATGGAGATTTCTCAAAAACCTGAAATTAAAATTTCTATATGACCCAATGATCCCGCTGCCAGGTATCTTCCCCTGATATCTTAAGACATCATAGTACAGCAATACATGCATACCAATGTTGGCAACAGCACAGGTTGTAATAGGTAAATCCTGGAAGCAGCCTGTATACACATCAATAGATGATTGGGTAAAGAAAATTTTACATCCACTTGTAATGGAATAGTATTGTTCTATACATAATGATAGACTTGAGACATTTTCAGGACAATAGATGCACCTGGAAAATATAATGTTGAGTGAAATTGGCCAGACATATACACTTAAATACCATATGGTATCTCTCACTTTAGTGAGGCAAGGTACAAACAAAGACAATAATAATGATGGATAGAAGAGGACAAGGGGGCCAGTGAAATAGCTCAGCAGACTAAGTGCCTGCTTTAGCAAGTGCTGGGACCAGGGTTTGATCCTCAATCCCACATGCCACATGGCCCTGCCCCTGGGGCATGCTGAGCCAGTGACCAAATCTAGGAGTGGTGGCACATGCCTGTAATCCCAGCACTGTGGAGGCTGTAAACAGGAGGATCACTACAAGTCTGAGCTGCTTCGTGAGACCCTGTACCAAATATATAAAGTCAAAAAGAAAAATAAAAAAGAACAAGGGGCTGGACCTTTTGCAATAAGAAAGTGTTTCAAGGGAAATAGCTTGAGGGTTGAAAATGAAGGGAAGGAGCAATAAGAATAAATATACTCCAAATACAGGAATCTAACCTCAGTTACTGTAAACACTATATGCCATAACATGAGCTGAGACTATTAATATCACCAAGAAATAAAAATGGGATAAGAGAATTGGAGAAGGAGGGAGAGGAACAGAAGGAACAGGGGATTCAAAGAAGAAGAGAAAGAAGCTGTGGAGTGTACATGTGACCATTCCCCAAGGTGATTATAAACCCCATGAACTGGAAACACATACTAGTTAACGAAAAATTAAAAAAATAAAAAGAAATTATATATATATATTTAGTACTTTAGTGTCAATCTGTATTTCTGAAATTTTTATAGCACATCAGCTTCAAGGATGTGTCAATAGAAACAATATGAGTTGACATGATGTTAGTCTTTTTTCTCTTCATGGTCTTCAATATATTGTTTTCTCTATAAGTTTTTGTTCTTATCTTGCTCATTTATTTATCTGTTTATTAATGTATTTGGTGCAGGGTCTCACTTTGCAGCTTGGGCTCTTAGTGATCCTCCTGTTTTCAGCCTCCCCAGCGCTGGGATCATGCCCAGTCTAGTTGGCCAGATCAGCGCACTCACAAACAAGGCCATAATTCATCTTTTAGAAGAGTAGAAAAGTTGACACTTTGTAGGACAGCTTTATTTATTAAAAAAAAGAATGAACGTGAAATAAAGAAGAAGTAGGAACGAACACTGATGTGAATATGAACATGATGGTGAGAGTCCTCTGTCTGCATACTGGTGGTACCCTTCGTTCACTGATACCTGAGCAGCATTATGGGGCATGCCTACCAGTGTTGGCTCTCCTTTCTAAGGATTATTCCAGTGGTGGCCAACAATTCTTAAGCTAATCATACAGGCTTCAAAATATCTTAAAGAAGCCAACAAAAGTAAGCTAAAGTTACATGTTCTGCTGTTATAGTTATGTGTCTATGAGTAGAAAGTCAGAGCAGCCTAAGATAGAGTTGGTTAGAAGAAAATAGCACATATTGAGTTAAGTACTAATTCAAGCAGTTAGATACCTTTGACATGTAAAAGAAAATACAAGAAAAAAAATAAAATGGCAGAATAAGAATGGAAAGATAAGGACCTTTCCTCTCAGGAAGAATATTGTTATCCAGGATATGCTAAGGTAGTTGGTAATTTCTCCATACCTCTCTTTTGTACAATATACATTACATCTAGACCTTAAATACATAAAATGATCAACATTTTTGACATCATTTTAAATTTGGTTCTACCATTTAAAGATTGTCATACATCTATTGGCTTTGATTAAGCATTCTGTTATTGTATAAATAATATATTGGGCAATATATATTTATGATCACAACACCATTTTCTAAACTTGTAAAAGGTCTAAAGATGTCCTTTAATTCTTGTCAGTGCAGTTACACCTCATAATTGTGTTAGAAGAGTCCTGAGAATAAAATCTAAGTAAATACATACATGTAGTGATTTTTATATAACTGTGATGCAAATTACTGTCAACTTCATGATATATTAAATACGTTTGTGTTTTCCAAGCTTAAGGTTCTTAAACATACAGAACTTTAGAAAACATCTTATATTGATGACTTCTTAAGTTTTTTAGGATGACAAACTTAAAAAAAATAATAAACATCTATTGTTGGTTGATTTCTTTATGATAGCCATCTTTTCTGGGGTGGATAGATGATGTATAGTGTGCCTAAGGAGAGTCACATGGAGAGAAAACATTCTCTCAAGCTTTCACAGAGAGCACATTGGCCACGCAATGGCTGTGACTCATCCACATGGCTGACTCTGACAAAGGATCTACAATCTGAGGTACAGGATCTCAGGATAAATCCTTAGGGGA
>NW_004524687.1:4757582-4773816 GCF_000260255.1 Octodon degus
CATCCAGCAGAAAAGTATAAAAACAAAGTATAAGAAGTAAAGCCATGCTGTTACGTTGAGCTGTACGGGACTCAGGTCAACAATTTCTGACACTGCCATCAAGAGGAAGACCCAATAATATTATGGATTACTGGACTCTTTTAGAATACTTTTGCTGAGTTAACACACTTACAGTATTCAAATGATGAACTAAACAAAAAAAGGATACATAAATGAATGTCCATTTTGTATCTGTGTATTCAAAATGGTTAGGATAGATATATAGTTACATTCTCTTAATGAATAGAGGGATTTATTCTAATAGAGTTTGTAAATAGGATATCATATCCGCATCTTGTACAGCAAATAACCACTAGGAAGAATGCATGCAATGTGTTAATTATTGAAACTATCCTACCAATTTGATTTAAAACTCTCCCATAGCTATTTGCCTGTTAATAAAATTATGGAAAAAAAGAATAAAATACAGTAAAAAAGTTACAAATTATATAGAATTTCACTAAACAAAATGATAGGAATTCAACAGTGGTTGTTCTATTGCAAATTGTTGTCTTCATATTAGTTTTTCAGATTCAGACTTATGTTTATATGGTTGCTAAAAATGTGTTATAATAGTCAGAGGTACCTAAATAGTATACAGTCCATGCAGTGTGACTTTTAGAGATTAGATATTAATAACCTCCAAAGTATCTCTCTATACAAGTACATTCTACTTAAAATGTACTTTATTTAAAAATGTACTTTATTAAAAAGTATTAAATATAAACAGGGTTTTATTTGTCCTTTAATAGTCTGTAATTAGACAATAGTAATTAATAAAATAGAAATGTAGATATATTTTGGAGATAATAACAAAAGTCTAATGGTTCTAAAATAATATCATCCTTGTACTAAATGTGCTCTTAATTCAAACTTTCTCTGCAAAGTTATGTAACTGTTATCTGTTAATAGTCTATAAAAATTTGACTTTTTAAAAGAAAAAAGAAAGGGAAAAACCTATATGTATACACATAGGATAGCTTGGATAATTGCACTGCTGATTTCTACTGGTCTACTGAAAGGAACAAGCAATGATTAAGTTATTTTCTTCTTTTTAATTTTTTGACCAATTTTGCATGCTTATATCAGATAAACACATAATTTGAAGACAGTGATGCACAGTATAACAACCACTGTGGAATTCCTATAACTTTGTTTAGTGAAAGTCTGCATCATTTCTAATTTTTTTTAGTATTTTTTAATTCTCTTTAAAAATTGGACCATTTAGAAGATAATTAATAAAAGATTTAGCATTTTCTGGCCGTAATTTACATTTCAATATTCAAACTGAAAATTAAGAGTTAAAATCTACTGCTCCCGTTTCAACACTGGTGTAACTGACTTTCTGGATGTTCAAGAATTGAGGCTTAGAGACCAAAGTTAAACAAGATAGTTGGGCTAAAAGGACGGCCAATATTTTAGTCCTCTATCATCAACATGTAACACAGATATGCTGCTTGATAGATGCTTGGAGTAAACTGTTATGTGGTTAACGCATTCACAAGAAAAATAAAAATAAAGATTAGGATGAGAATAGAAAGATAATACCTTTCCTCCCAGGAAGAAAGTTCTAATGCAGAGTATGCTAAGTTAGAGATTCTCTCTCTCTCTCTCTCTCTCTCTCTCTCTCTCTCTCTCTCTCTCTCTCTGTGCAGGGTCTCACTACGCAGTTCAGACTCATAGTGATCCTCCTGTTTTCAGCCTCCCTAGTGCTGGGATTTCAGCCTCCCTAGTGCTGGGATTATGGGTGTGCACCACCATGCCCGGACTCCATCACCAGATCACTGAGCCTGGGAGGGGGGGCTGATGCGCAGCATGTGGTGCCACTAACTAAAACCTCGCCCCTGCACTTGCCTAAACAAGTGCTTAGTCCGCTGATTTATCTCACCAGCCCTGAATATGCTAAGTAAGTCGAACAGTTCCTCCCTATGTCTGGATGGACTTTGAGAAATGTCAGAAATACAAAGTAATCAATTTCCTTTAAGCTTATTTTCTTTGACATGAGCTTTCCCCATGGTCTGCTTAATCATATAAAATCAGGAAAAAGAAGACAATTTGGGCTTCCATTCAAAATCCTCTCATGGTGACAGAAATTATTTCTGTTGTTCATAGTTTCTTTCTTTCTTTCTTTCTTTCTTTCTTTCTTTCTTTCTTTCTTTCTTTCTTTTTTTTTTTTTTTTTTTTTTTTTTTTTTCAGAACCGGGAATTGAACTCAAGCCCTTGTGCTTGCCAGGGAAGCGCTTATTCCACTGAGCCATCTCCCTGGCCCTGTTCATATTTTCAGTAAGAACTCTGTGTCTTCATTTTTTGACTTCTTGAGAAAACAAGCTCACATTGTACAGGATTAGCTGTCTCACCAGTAGAATCTAACTCCAGCTGACTGATAGTGTCACTGGGAGAGGAAGCCTTCACTTGAGCCAGAAGAAGCCTCCTCCCTAGGAGTCTCCTAGGGAATCTCCTGCCAAAAGTGAGCTTCCTGTCAGAAATGAGATGGGTGCACGAAGTCCTGGCACCATGTTTTGCCCCTCTGCCAACCAGCCCAGGTATGCTGTCTGTGTAGTCCTTCTTTGTTTTTCTTATGCCTTGGAGAAACCTTGAACCCTCCTAAGGCTAACTCCAAAGTGTAGAGACTAAGTCTTAATCATCATGAAGTGATTCCCAGTGACATTCTGAGATAGACCCCATGTTTGAGAAGGGGAACCCTCTGGGTTTCCCACAGGGTCTAGTGTCTTTCTCTAGAGGTACCTAAGATCAGGCACATTGTCTTTAGAACTTTTGGAAAATATTGGGTGAAAATTTAATTCAGAGGTCAACAGTTTGTAGACTTTGAAGCAAGGATATTGTTATTCCCTGTGAGTAGCTGTCCCCCCTAGAGCCTCATACAGTCATAGGTGGGGATTTTTTAGAGGTGGCTGGACCTGAAGTATGTGATTTATTCATGGTGCAATGCTAGGATCAAGGGCACTAGGATTAAGGGTGTGAGTGCTATGCACCCTAAGTAATCTGGGTAAGATATAAGGGACAGGAAAGAGCTGTGGTCATCTCTTGCTTGCTCTGCTACCTTCCATTTGCCATGAGCTGTTTTTCCTCTGTGATGCCACCCTGCCTTGAAGCCAGTCAATTATGGACTAAAAACTCTATAAACTGTGATGTAAATAAACCTATACCCTTTTAATTTTTTGGGGTTAGGTATTTTCTTTTTTTTTTTTTTTTAAACTCTTACCTTTTTTAAAAGGAATTTTATTTATTTATGTGTGTGTGTGCGCGCGCTTGCACATGTGGCCAGCTCAGCCCACCAGGGGGCGGGGCTGGCTGGCATGTGGTGCTGGGGGATTGAACTGCGGTCCCTGCGCTTTGCTAAGCTTGTTTTAAGTAGGTGCTTTAGACCACTGAGCCATCTCACCAGCCTGTTAGGTATTTTCTTGCAGCAATCAAAGACAAATATCTAAGACATATACTTAATGACCCACTGATATTGACAAAATCATACTTTCTTTGTATTTAGATTTATTTTTAAAAAATAACTAGACAACTTTTGTCCATTGTGCTACTGGCCAGTAACCTAAACTGAATAGCGTGTGTTCTCACAGAAGCAGTGATTCTGCCTTATGCACATTGTCTAGTTGCATGGAATTAAAAGACACTTATTAAATGTCATATATTTAAATTTTAAGGTATGTTTTGCTTGACTTGGTAGTAGCATATCTCAGCTGTTTTCTTACTAACAGAATCCATCGTGTTAGGCTGCCAATGTACCTACTTCATATATCCTTATTTCCTTTTTCCTCTTGTGAGTAGGTGTTCCAGTCTGAGGTTAAATCACTGACTTCTGGTAAAACAATTTTCAAGGCAATTTAAAGACATAAATACTTTTGATTTTGCCTTTTAAAATCTTCTGATGTGGAAAGCTGCTATAATTTTTTGTGCTCCAGTAGCCATCTCAGGATCGTGAAAACACTGTAGGTTTAAAACTAGGTGCTAAAGAAAGAGTCCGCATCCTTGTTATGGTTTGTATCTAAGTGTCCCCGCAAAGCCGCATGCAGTCGTTGGAGTGTGGTGCTAGAGTTGTGATTAATTCATGATCCAAGGCTGGGATTATGGGTCTGAATACTGTGGGGATTATGGGTGGGAGTGCCACACTCGCACAGGGACAGAGAGCCTGAAGGCAATATAAGGAAAGGAGAGAGGCTTGCCTCTGCCGCTGCTGCCACCACTCCTCCCTTTTGCCTTTGCTCTTTGTTGCTTTCTGTCACCATTAACTGCTGCCCACTGCCATGTGGCACTCTGCGCCTTGGAGCCAGCCAACCATGGACTGAAGCCTCCACTAACTGTGAGCTAAATAAATCTTTCCTTCCTTAATTTTGGGTGTAGGATATTTTGTCTCAGCAACAAGAGAAAAGTAACCAACACAATCCTGATGATATTGTAGAAGCTTTGTGCCAATCATCAATTTTTTATCACTAGACTTTGAAGCCACTGATAATTGTGTTTTCTGTTACATTTTTACAAAATTTAATCTCTAACTAATAATGCACTGTTTTCCAATGACTTTAATCAAAGATAAAACAGAAAAATTAAAAGAAACTTTTTTGTACTAAATAGTTTTGGTGAATTTTTTTGTTTTCATTACTGGGGATTGAACTCAGGACTTTGCACTTTTCAGGCAGGTGCTTATTCTACTGAGGTATCTCCCTAGCTTGGTGAAATTTTAACTTTAACAGAATCACAATAGGGCTGTAACTCATATATCTCACTGCTGGTTGGCTCTTATTTGAACTGACCATCCCATCAGGTGGCTTGAACCACTGAGGGTACAGTAAATAATATATAAATAGCATATAAATAGACTGAATCTAGTTAGTTGCTTGAATTTGAACAATTGCTGCCCAAATATAAATATTAATACTAACCATACCAGTTAAAGGTTATTACAATAATCAAATTTACTTCATTAAAGTAAAAAAAAACTATATTGATGGTTGATCAATAATTAATTCTCTAAATTTTAACCATGGGAATCTTACAAGTTTCTCATTGGTGCTGTGTATAATATGCATTCACAACCGTGTACCACAAATTAGCTGTATTATAATTTGTACAGCATCATAATATTTTCCTTAAGGAAATGTAATATGATGACATCTGGTTTGCTAAATCAATGTCTTTCCTTCCATTATTGTAAACAAAGACTCTCCTGAGAGGTGGTACAAACTGTGCAATGGGGCAGTCATACATATACCACCAGTGGTTCAAGCTGGCAGAAACAATCAAATTTTCAAACCAAAGCCACCCAGTGAAGAGACATATGGATTCTAGCCCCAACTTGGACATATTAAACCTTGAAGATGGGTACATCTTAGTTTTAAATAAATCTTATGCAGTGTCAAGGAAGCTCAGGTTAAAAAAAGCATCCTTTCAACTTCAACAAAATTTCTTTTCTTAGTTGTCATTGTACACATATGAGAGTGGTGTTAGAAATTGCTTAGTGTCGAGCTGCATGTAGTTTAGTACAAAGAGTGGGGCTTTGGGTCTGAATTTTTTTTTTTTAAGCAAAAACTGTAATCCTTGGCTGGAATGATAGCTTGGCAGTCTAAGCACCTGCCTGGCAAGCCCGAGGACCTTGGTTAGATTCCTGGTACCTTATGCCACATTGTCTCCATGCCATGTTGACCACAGAAACTGGGCATGGTGGTGCACACCTGTAATTCCAGTGCTTGGGAAGCTGAGACAGGAGGATCACTATGAGTGTGAGCTGCATAGCCAAAGGTTAAAAAGAAAAACCACACAAAATAACATTTCAGAGAACCAGCAGAGTGTTTAGTATCATATGCTACAATTTTCCTGGATATTGGTGGTGTTTTCCATCTCTTTCACCTAAGAGATATTAATTTCACATGAACTATGTAAGACTACACTGAAGGGCTGGGCATATAGCTCAGTGGCATAAGCGCCTGCCTGGCAAGCACAAGACCCTGAGTTGGTACAAAAACCAACAAAAACGGAAAAAATAAAAAAAAGAAAGAAAGTGCAGTGAGTGTCCAGTTCTCTGACTTGCTGAATTTTCTCTCAGTGGAATTATGGCTTCAGAGTATATGTTAGAAGGACAAATGCTTTGTCCCCTGAGTTCACTGGCATTAACAAGGGAAGGGTGAGTTTCTGAACTTCATCACAATGTTTCAGATAAGAAATCGAATTAAAATCTTAGGGGCTTGGTGAAGTTTGGTGATTTCCATGCAAAGCCAGGTATATGAGCTAATGATGGGTTTAGCTGGCACCGTCAGTGTTTGGAAGCTGGAATATAGCCTTGCAATTCCATCTGGAAAATGTACTTCTCAAGGAAACAGAATGGGTTGTGGTACATTGAGCCCCTACAACGTGGAAGGAAATGGGGCTCATTTCCTTGTGACCATAACCTTCATCACTAGCTTCATGTGTCCTGCAGATGTGAGACATGCACTTGGAAATTTACAGTTAGTGGATCCTTCACAACAAGAAAGTGCATGCTGCCTTTTACCCAGGCCAGACCCTGAGCCTCTTCAGTATCTCCTGTGTGAATCTAGTCACCCGTGTGATGTCAAGGTTGAAGTTGCTCAAGGTCTATTATTTGTGACCATAATATGTAATAACTATTTAGTAAAAAGAAAGACTGAATAGAGGAAGATAGAAGAGTGCAGCCACTTGACCTCGTATGAAATGAAGTTATTCATTGTCCCTCCTGTATACCAAAACTTTAGTCTCACGAGACTGTTATAAAGAGTGATTCTCACAGTGTTTCATATTTGTTGAGCATTTGTAGGTGATTGATATCACTGTCAGTCCTTATCTTTAGCATTGATCGTTCATGAATATAAAATTTGATGCTGATTCATGCTTTGCTGGGAGCAAGGTGTCACAGGAGAGAAAAAAGTTTTGTTGATACCCTTGAATGTGAGTCTGTAACTTGATTGTACAGCTTTGGGGGCATTACTGAACATTGCTCAATCAATCTTAACATTAACATCATTTCCTCATCGTTGGGTGAGTAAACTAAGTGTGGAGGAGCTGGGCCACCTGTCCAAGATTACACAGTGGATCCAGAAGGGCAGATAGGAAGTCCTGCAGCCTGCACATTTCTGCATGCTTTTATTCTTCCCAGATGTTAGAGACCTCAGCGAGGGTTTCACAGGTGAGTGAATAGGGCGGTGGTAAGCTAGCTACTCCAGGTGTGATGCAAATCAAGCCCCAGCCCAGGCCTCCACCACCAGAGAGGGTGCAAGTGGGGTACATGGGGGAGAAACTAATACTTCTTCCATGTTCTTCAAAACATAAATCAGAATAAAATCTGGATTTGATCCATTCTCCAAGTCTGTAGTACATCCCATTTTTCTAAGATTTATGGATGTTTTCTCCAGCAGGAATACTTGCTGGTGGATTATCAGGTTGTGTTTACATTTTTCTCTTGTGTATGACAGAGTCATTTTATTATCCAGCTTCTTGATGCAGAGACCTGCATAGGCGCTCTGCCCTCCGACTCTGCCACCCCTGTGATTGTCCCTCCACCTTCTGCACACCTGTGAAGAGCTCTCCATCGCTCATGCACAGTTGGGGTGCCAGAACAGCTGTGCATTTCCTCTGGCTCACTCCCTGGTGAGTGCCGAGATCCTCTCCTCCACACGTGTGCACCCCGGGGATCAGCATTTGTGATCTTACGTCTCCCTTGATGAAAATACTTCATCCAGATTCCATTCAGAGTCCATAGCCAGTCTTTTCTTGCCTAATAACAAATGCCTTCCTCTGAGTTTTTAGAAGTTTGAAAGAACACTGGCTTTACATCCTTAATAACACAGAAAATATTTTTGCTCTGAGCCCCAGAACTCTGTTGTGTGGAATTTTCTTTTAAAAAGCAGAACAAAGAACAGTTGCAACTGCCAGTTCCTTGGCTCTTGTTTTCTTTTCGGTCCTAAATGGTAACCAGACACGGACTCAAATTCCGTGGCCCCATGGCCACCCTCCCCCTTTCCCTTTTCCTCTTGAGGTTCATTATTTTCTCCAAATTAAAACGTTCTGGTTGGAGTGAGGGAGTATAAAGAGACTGGCAGCAGGGAGCACCACTTGTTCAGAGAGATTACATCTTGGGGAGGCCGTCCTTGCTGGTCACTGATATGATTAATTTCCCAAAAGGAGAATGGCTGTGTAGTTTGAGGAGATGGGTTTTAAAAGGAGGTCTGCTCTTAGTACCCATGACAATAGATTTTAATAAGAGTTTATCACAGTATTTTAGAGATAATACAGAGACTTCATCTTTACCCAAATGGAAACTGTTAGTAGTTCAATTGTTTGTTCATTTGCTTGTTTATGCATATATTTAGCCCAAACTGATCATATGGCTGCTGGGCACCAGGCAGTGTGCAAAGCTTTGTGTGCTCCATGTAAAGCCATCCTGCTGCATGCTCTGTCAGATGCTGCAGTGAAGAAGGGGTGACAGATAAGTAAAATTAAAATGGGTCATGTGTGTCATGTGAGCTGTTCACAGATGAGTGTGGGGGAGAGGAGATGTGTCCTTCAGGGTGCATCCAGGCCCATGAGCCCACATATGAAGGCAAGAGAGGGAAAGATAGAGAGCTGGGTAATGGTTGGGAGCAGGTTTTGGGTGCCCTTTTAATGGACACATTACATGGTTCCTCCAGAAGGAATGTTAGGCACAGAGGCAATGGGAGAATTAGCATGAGCGAGAGAAGAAATGAAAAAAAAGGTTTTATATCTCCCTGTACTGGGAAGTGAGCCCAGGACCTTCCCACTGAACTACACATCCCCAGCCCTTTCTTATATTTCGTTCTGAGATAAGGTCTTGCTGAGCCACTAAGTTGCCCAGGTGAGTCCTGAACGTGTGACCTTTCTGCCTCAACTCCCAGACTGGTGGGACTACAGGCAAGGGCCAGCACACCTGACTGAGAGGCTGTCCTCCTGAATGTGAGAAGGATAATGGAACAGCAGGGTAGGTGGACCCCAATATAGGCCAAGTCCAGCGATTCAATCTCTATCTTTAGAGCTACAAGGGGTTCCATGTTGACAAAAAATATGACCAAATTTGCATTTTGTAGAGATCCCTCCTGTCTCAGTGCAGACTACAGATTTTCAGAAGGCTAGAGGGGATCCATCAATTCATTAATAGAGTGTATATTGGGCTCTGAGCATAAGCCAGAGCCTTTTCTCCATAGTGGCAAGAGAATTCCTTTCCTCTCAGAAGTTATATTCATGAAGAGCGATGGTAATAAACAAACACACATAAAAAGAGATATCAGGTTCCCATGGTGACAACTGTGTTGAAGCAAATCAAGAGAACAAGAATGTAAAAACAGTGTCAGGAGGGTCTCTTTCCAGTTCTTCTGGGTGCTCAGGGCAGGCCTCTCCGGGTAGGTGAGATGTCCCTCCTTTGTGCAGCACAGTTTTCCTTCTTCAGAGTCTTGCTTAGCACAGACCACCTCTTTAGAAGGCCCTCATTTCCTGTCCTCAGATGTGCAGAGCTCTGAAGTATATAGCTAGGCATCTCCATCTCCTGATTTTCCTTGGCCTGTGCGGTCCTGAAGCATTAGAGCTTGAAGGAACCTGAAGACCATTTTATCCAATTATTTTAGTTTATAAGCAGCAAAACAGAAGCCCAGAGAGGGAAGGATTTGTTGTTTGAAGATTGAACTGTCCTATTATTCAGGATGTTCTCATCTAGACCAGGACTTTCTGTCCCATGATTTGGCCTTTTGGATGTGCTGTCTGAAGCCATGTAAGCTGTCCCCTAAGTACTTTGCAGAGGGAGCTCCAAATACCTGCAAAAAATGATTAATGGTCCTTTATTTTCCCTCCTGGCATCTCCTAATGCAAAAAATGTTGGACAGGAACCAATTTAATTTAGTCTTCAGAAAGTACCCTTTTTTCCAACCTGGCTTATATTAATGATATTTTTAAAGTGCCCTGAAGCTCTGCAGCATATTTAAGACCATGAAATAGCATTACAAAGCTTTTGCCATTTATAGGGTTTCATGGAATGCAAAGTCTAGAAAGAATAAAAAGAAAAATGAAAGAAAAAATTATCTTTCCCCCTAGTTTCTTTAAGGTTTAAAACTCAGTAAGCCATTTCTTATTAGAGATTTATAAAAATATATTTTCCATAATTGAACGTTTTTGCATAAGGTTTAATCGAGAACATAGTTTTCATGGTTAAGTTGAAAATCCCTTTGGAATCATGGTATACTCTAAACTAAAATAGGATTTATGAAGTTGATTAGAATTAAAGTGCTTTAGATATTTTAGAAGAGTCTCTCTACTCTTTGCACCCCACCCCATACATTATTCTGAGAGAAAATTCCCACCATATCTGAATACATCAAGTTAAGATCACAAGATATTGAAAAAATAGCATGTTTATCTTAGTGAAAAAAAAAAACTTCATTGAAGATTTTCTGATATCATTGACTACCAAAGATGTGACTTTTCTGTTTTTGAATGAGATAAATTTCTTTTGCATTTTCAGACAAAGGAATTAAAGTCTAGCAAGGGTGTAAGGTTTTTGGGACTGTTGTAGCATTTGAGATGGCTTAAAAGACCAGAAATCTATGCTTTCACAGTTGAATCCAGAAACACAAAGTTGCGCTGAACTGAAGTCAAGAGTTGGCAGGACATTGATCCTTCCAAAATCTCTAGAGAAGAATCTGTTCCTTGGCTCTTCCAACTTTGAGTGGCTGCCAGTGTTCCTTAGCTGCGGGTCACAGCACCCCTCTTTTCTTGGTCATATGCCCTTCCTCTTCTCTGTCTATATCAAATTTCTCTTTTCTTCCAAATGTGATTGCCTTGAGGGTTAACCAGGTCATCTGGGGGTGACATCTCTACATAAAATCCTTAATTTAATCTCGTTTATGAACAATCTGTGTCTCCTTATAAAATAACACAGATTCTAGGGATTAGAACCTGCTGTTTTTACCACCATTATTGAGCCTGCCACACTAAGCCTGGACTCATTTTGTTGATGTCATCTACTGATAAGGAACAAAGGAAAAGGCTACAGGCAAGAAAGAAGCCAGAAGAGGAGAGTCTTCTTGCTTTACAGATTTGGGGCAAATGTCACAATCAGTCTGGCAGAACAAAAGAATGAGGCAAAAACCTTAAGCAATACAAAGCTCCAGAGAGACCACAGTGGAATGATTACTGCTGAGCTTGTTTATAAGAGGAAAGAAAGCAACCATGTTGGGGAGCCTCTGGTGGTTTTGATATCCTGGAAGTTATGCAGAAAAGTCGAGGAGGAATGTGTTCTTCAGGACTGTAAAATGATTTCTTGTTCAGACAGACCACAGGCATGAGTGGTTAAAGAAGTCTTTCCGGTGAGCAGAAATGTGAAATGCCAATCAGAAGGCTTTTGGTGTGGCCACTTGGGGACAAAGGAAATCACTCTGATTCTCTTGCTGATTCTTCTCTATGGAGACTGGTTGTTGAGGATAGAGGATGAAATCAGAGCAGTATGAACTAGACATTGTGTGGGGCATGGCATGGACTTTCCTTCCTGACCTCTCTCATAAATCACAAAGAGAACAAGATAAATAAGCCTCCAGAGAAAGTGATTCTCCTGCCCACTCCTTTGCTTCAAATGAAAAAACCCAGCAAGACAGTGTTCCTCATAGTGAAGTGTAGAAGGACCCAAGGCTCACTTCTGGTTGGTGGCCCTCACTACCTTCCAACAGTTGGAAAGCAGCGGGGAGGTTTTACAGAGATTTCTCAAATGCAAGTTGCTAGGACTTTGCACTTCCCCTAGCCTTAGTGATTGTTTTTAGGGTGAGAAACACTTTTGTCTCATTCACCACCTTTCTAAGTTTGGGGATTCTTGAAGTAAGATTCAAATATTTTACCTCTGTTTGCTTTGTCCCTAATTCTCCCTCAACCATCACACAAAATTTATTCTACTGAGTAAGGTGAGGTAAAGATGCTTAGCCCAAACTCACTTATCTTGCACAGCTCCTGAAGTGCCAATTTTAAGTCAGACTGAAGTGATTAAATTTAACTTACTCATCTCCTTTGTAATACAGTGATTAAAGATGCATGGTGGATGATAAACCTTTTAAACCCTTATCTTAGCCTCTAGTTTATGGCAATAAGTGCGTATCATAGGATGAATAATTTATAAAGAAAATAAATTTATTTCTAGCTTTCTGGGGCTAGAATTTTAAGAACATGACATTGTCATCTGGTGAGGGCCTTGCATGGTGGAGGGTATCATATAGTGAAAAGAGTCAGCATGTTAATGCAGCAGTTTTCCTCTTTCAAAGTCACTAATGTTCTCATGACCTCACTGAATCCCAACTGTCTTCCAAAATCCTCACCTTCATAGGACATCTATAGACGAACTGGAAGATAAAGTCTTCAATACAGGAACTCTGAGGGATCATTTCAACCACAGCGAACCCAAATCAATGTCTTAGACATTCTATCCTGTGAGACACTGAAATCTTTCCATCACCTTCTAACTGTCTTTTATTCAATGGACATATTGGCATATTTTGTTGAAAGGTGGGGCAACCCGGCTTATTAAACTATTTGAGCAGATCAATGTGTAAGACACTTTTTTGTTCTTTCCAAAGGCAAATCTGTCTAGGATCACTACATTCTAGGACACTACCCATAATGAAGGACATATGACACTGTGACCTGTCAGGGACCATCCCAGATAAGATCAGTCTCAAGGACCTGATAGTTATTGACCCTTTATCTCTTCCAAGACAACATTGTAGAAGTATTACTTATACTCTATTAGAGAAATTCTTTTTTGATATCCTTCCCTTTCAAAATCTAGTTCCTCCAAATAACCCAATAATTGAAGTGCAATTGTTTTCCCACATGTGTAGGGCATTTTTTACTAGCTTTGGTTGTACTTCCATTAGAGTCCAAGTAGCTGACTTGGTAACCATGCCTAAGACAGTCATGATTAGACTTATTTAGTGGTCAGTTATTGACAGTGGACTCATTGAAATTGTCTAAACATTTCCATTTTTCTCTAGACCCAATTCAGACCCTGCAGTTGAATGAGGCCATCCCTCAAACTTGTCCTAAAGTGAGACTCTCTTGATTACTGGGTTAGAGACTATGTCTCACACCCTGTATCTCTCTACATAACATACTACAAGGCTATTAGTCTTAAGACATGGAAAGTTTCCCCTTAGTATGGTGATTTTCAGTTGAAAAGATAAAGTGTGGGCATATGTACCTTCCTAGAAAGAAACAGGCTTGCATTTGGAGAAGTGCTCAAAGGGTGAAAAACTATTTTCAATATAACTACATTCAGTTTTCTCACAGGCTAAATTGAGAGAGAGAGAGAGAGAGAGAGAGAGAGAGAGAGAGAGAGAGAGATTCCAAATTCCCTAGACCAGTAGAAAAATCATGGCTGTACAGAAAATAGTTTGGAAAAATGTTAGGTTAATGAAGCAGTCACAGGGTGACCATGTGTCCAAACTCAGACACATTATACAAGGATAACTATAGTACCCTTCAGTGGTCTGAATGTATCCCCAGAGTTTAATGCATGGAAACTTGATCTTCAGGGTGGCAGTGTTATGAGATGGGGCTTTTAGGATGAGATGTTAAACACAAGATTCTGCCCTTCTAAATGGATTAATGTTCTCTCAAAGTGGGTTGTAAAGCAGCTTTACGGGGCTGGGGAGACGGCTCAGGGGAATAAGTGCTTCCCTGGCAAGTGCAAGGGTCTGAGTTCAATCCCTGGTTCCACAAAGAAAAAAAAAAAAAAAAAAAAAAAAAAAAAAAAAGTAGCTTTACACTCAATTTGGGTGGGCTTATTATGTGACACCTGAACATCATAATGCAATCAGAAGCCCCTTACTGGACATGGCCTCTGATCTTAGACTTCCCAGGCTCCAGAGCTGTGAGCCACATAAACTCTTACTGTTTAAAAATTACCCTGAGTGTGGTACTATGTTCTAACAACTCAAAATTGATTAAGGTAACTTTTCTTTTATTCTCTAAGTACCTCACTTAGGCATTAAATGATATAATCATCTTAATTAATAGAAGTAAAGAAACAGTCTTCTGATAGGACCTCTAACAGAGGTTCCCAAATTATTCTCACTTTCATGGTTCAGTGTCTGGGAAGAAGAGCTGGGATTAGCAGAATGGCTTCCCAGCAAAATAAATCCAAGTCTGAGTCATACATTTCTGTGAAAGAGATCAGTTACATTTGGCTGCTTGGTTCTCATAAACACACTATCCCCTAATTCTAAAGGACCCGGGGGTAGAAAATATTTGAAAAGAAATAAATAGTTCTTGTGAAGGAAACATTTGCCTTTCAATATGAAAATCAGTGATAGGAACTTGTAGTACAGATGAGGTAGATGTAGGAAAGCTTAAAAACCTATCTTGTGCACATTTTTTAGCTGCTCTCTGTAGCTACTCTTTGCTTTAATTATCTTAACCTGCTCTTTATGTTGTACGAATTGAACAACTTAGTTATAAGTGGACTATGACTTCTTTCTCCTGCTAAGAGAGAGGCCTTTGCTGAAGGCAAAGCCCAGAGGTCTTTGGCTCCTACATTCAGTTGGATCATTGGATTGGCCTTTTCTCGACCATGTAGAAAACTCAGCCTTGCCTATTCCAGAGAACAATTGACCAAATACTTTCAACCCACAACCATTGGCCCCAGGTGATGATATATCAAAATGGGCTGCAATTACTTATTTGGGTTTTCAATTCAGAAGTGAGAAGCTGTGATTAAAAGCATGAAAACAGCATCAACAACACTACCAAAACAAGACAAAAGTTTGTAGCTAAGTTGTTGAAAGACCATAGCTATTATACCTTTCTCTTGTTAACATCTCATCCTGGATTTTGACATGTGGATTCCTTCTCTTTCCCATATATCCTAAAAATGAAGTGATAAGATGACACTATATCCATGACAGAAACTACCATAGGACAGCTTTTTGGTGGCTTTTTCAGAAAAGGGTCTCTTGAGCTTTGTTACCCTGGGTAAGCACATGACTTAATGTCTAACCCAACAGACAGGAATTGTCTGATAATCACTCTTCTCTTATGTACAGAAAAAAATGTGCTTTTATATTTCATGTATTTTTATAGATGCTACAAGCTGGGGCCTATATCTTGGGGGGTCAGATCACCCCTTAATGCTCTTTTGAAGTACCCTAATCTTGGCTATGCTTGTACTTTCTGGGGCATGAGTTGTGCAGCTACCATTTTTTTTTCTTGCATTGAAATAATTTGCTTTTTCCTTTCAGAAGTTGTGAATTTTAACAACTTGAAACTGGTCTAGAAACTGAGAAGAGAAACTTGACTATGTTATTACACTAGAGAGACATGGTATCTAAAAACAGAAAAGATTAAAGATGCTTTCTTGGACGCCTGTGTCAAGTTACCTGCTCTCTATCCCTGTGTCTGAGAGGAACACCCAAAAATGACTCCCCAGGGAACCAGGCCTTACTGAGGATATTCAAAGTCAAGCATCGCTTGTGCTAAAGGCAGCCTTTTAGCAGATGGCCAGCTGACTTTGTTTTACACAGTTTTCAGTATCCCTCTTCACTATTCTTCTATGATGGTCTGAAACTACTTGTCATTTTCTGTGTTCTGATTCAGCATACAGAAAGTGTGGATAAATATTAAAAGAAAAGTTCTTTAAAAATATCTTTTGCTTCTTGCTTGCTCCTCTCACTGTAACTGCTTAAAAAGAAAAAGTGAACAGTTATCCCATGGTTTGGTTCGGGGGAACAGAAAGCTGCCAGCTTGAAACATTTCCACAGCATGGATCAGCAGTCCTTACACACCCCAGACTCTGCACAGTTTCTGCTCGTGTTCTCTTCACTGTGGTTCCTGGAGTTGACTTTGTATAACTCACACAGATCCAAGTCTGGCTTTTGAGTAGATCTTCCGCTCCTTTAATTTTAGGACATACAGCTTAGAACAAGGACAATTGGCTAAAATTCTGTCAAAGTGCTCCACGTATGGGGCCAGGTGACTGCCATTCCCATGCCGCCAGCAGCCACCTTAGATTCAGCCTGTGGCCTCAGCACGGGAAGCGCCCCGGAAGCAGGGTAGCACTGCGGGGCTGGGGTGGTGGGGCTTAGTCATCCCATCACGTGGGACTCCCTTGTGTTGTCAAAGGGAAACACAGGCAGGGCTTGTGGAAACATACACCTGAAAAAACACAAGAGACTCT
>NW_004524687.1:4783886-4789729 GCF_000260255.1 Octodon degus
GTTTACTCATTTGTAATTGTACAATTTGGCAGTTTTAGTACAGTCACAGCGTTGTTTAGCCCTGTTTTAGGGCTTTGCTCAACTTTCCATTCTGCTGCTTCCCTTCTTTCTGGAATGTTCTTACCTCAGACATTGGCTCTTCCCTTCTCCTCACCCAGGTCTGGGTCCAGGTGTGTCACCCAGGGGGCTTCGTGCTGTCCATTGGCTGTCCATTTTCTGTTGTCCTGTCTTTCCAGTCCTCTGATGTCTTCTTATGTGCTTCTGGTGTGATGCCTCAGCTTCTTGAGGGCAGGACATTGTCTATCCCTGCTGCTGCCTCAGTTTCCCAGTCTGTGCCAGGTTAGCATTAGGGATGGGGCAGCAGAGCGGAAGTGGCCAGCTCTCTTCTATGCCCTTCTGCAGAGGCTCCAGCTCCTAAGGAGATGGGGCTGTTTTGCTCCAGCTAGTAACCTGGTCAGCAATTTCTGGGATGTGATCACTGGCCCCAGCACACAGTGCTGCCACCATCTCCACATGGGCAGAGGGGGAAAAGTATAAGAAAATCTGATCAGAGAATCTGATCACACTTCAGTAACACCTGTGTCCAACAGATCCCATCTCTCTGGCTACCTTTGCCATATTAAACTGATTCTTCTCCTCCCTCCTAACCACATATAACACTTATTCTTTTGTAACCATGGAATTACTAGTGCCTGGGGTCTTAGACCCATGTAGCAGAGGAAAGGGCAAAATAAGAATCGTACTTTGGTCTGCTATAGGAACCAGAGCTAAATTTGAGTAGAAGCTTTGTGTGTGAGTTTACAAACATATAATTAAGGCTCTTAGAGTTATCTAAATCCACTTTCTTGCCTTATAATTTTATGGTTAGAAGCATTACAGTTGTTTTTAGATTTTCATTATAACTGCAGTAGCCACAGACTGAACCCAATAGTGTTTGTTTATTTGTGTAACAAATTATGCCCCTTAGTTAACTTTACTGTGTAATTTGTACTGGGTGTGTATTTTGCAAGAAAGTACACATTGGCCAGAGGGTCTTCTCTTCCTTTGCTTCTATCTTCTTCCCATATCACTGTGACCATAGAAAAGTGGGAAATCAAACACACACGTGGGGCCCTCCATCCATGCAATATATGTGCCCGGGGATGGCCAGACCAGCCGGGCCCTCAGCTCCGCCCCACCAGCAAGCAAGCTTGCTAAATACAGGAGAGTGAGAAAACTGCACTGAAATTTCCCCCTACATATGACCTCTTACATTTTATTCCCTTTTACAAGCCAGTGTTCAGTCACTTACAACTCATCAATACAGTAGGAGTAACTGAAAATATTAGAAACTTTAGTGTCACTGATGATAAGATAGAAATGAAATCCATTTTGTTAGCAACTTTGGTATGTCCTAACCATGAAAAGCTCTGTAATTACTCAATTTTGCTTCTTTTATTGTGGTAAGATTCACATGATGTAAAACTTGTCACCCTAACAATTTTTGAGTGTGCATTTCAGTGGTATTAAATATTCATGTTGTCGTGCAAGCACCACCATCGTCCACGCTTATAATACTGTTCATCTTCCAAAAACTTCTGTTTTTGGAAGTTGAACTCCAAAACTGGGACTCACTAAATGACAGCTCTCAACTCCCCTCCCTCAAACTTCTGGTAACCACCTCCCACTTTCTGCCTCTATAGTAACTATTCTAGGTTGTTCATAAAAATGGGGACAGGTAGGTTTTTTTAATGACTGGCTCATTATACTCCACACATTGGCTTCAAGTTCCCTCCACTATGTAACCTGTGTCAGCTTTGCCTTCCCTTGTAAGGCTGGATAATATTCTATTGCATGCCTACACTGTGCTTTCCTATGTCAGTCTGCTATGGACATCGGTGCTGCTTCCATCTTTCAGCTACTGTGAATAAGGCTGCTATAGTCATAAGTTTACCAATATCTCTTTGAGATTGTCTAGGTAAATACCCAGAAGTAGAATTATTGAGCTATATTGGTAATTACATTTGTAATTCTTTGAGCATGACCACACTATTTTCCTAAACCTGCTTTCCATTTGCATTTCCACCAATGGGTGCTTACCAACATTTGTTTTATGTTATTTTATACTGGCTATTTTAGTGGTCGTGAGGTGGCCTATCACTGTAGCTGTAGATTTGATTTTCATTTCTTTAATAATTAGAGATGTATAACATTCTTCCATTTGTTCATTGCTCATTTGTATATGTTCTTTGGAGAAATATCTATTCCAATCTTTATTTTTGATTTGTTTGTTTATTTATTGTTATTGTTCAGTTTTAGAGGTTTCATATGTCCTGGATGTTGAGATGTTTTCATCTATAGAATTTCCAAGTGTTTTCTCTCATTCTTTGGCTAAGACATTAGTCACATCTAATTCTACCTCTGGTCAAGGAGGTAGCTCAGTGGTGTAAGTACCTGCGTGCAAGTGTAAGGTCCCAAGTTCAATTCCCAGTTCCAAAAACAAAACTGCACAACATTTAGCTCTATCTCTAAAGAACAGGCAAAGTCCACTTTTTATAAATTATAAATATTTTGTATATAATCACAATAATTGTTTTCCAAGTTGTACTCAGTTCAAACACAGCAACATATGAACTCTATTGCAAACTGTGAAATGCTGTCCATGGATGTATCAAAATAGGACAGATACACAGCTACAGTCTCTTAATTCAATGAATAGGAAGATTTGTTATAATAGTGTTTGGGGACAGGATATCATGTCTGCATCTTGTACAATGAAAAATGACTAAGACAACAATATACAATGTATTAATTATTGAAACTGTCCTACTAATTGGTTTTAAAACTGTCTCATTGCTATTTGTTTCTTAATACAATTATTAAAAAAAAAGTGATTAGGGCAAAGGGTAATGAATGTTAGTTTTCACACCAGGCTAAAATTTCTTTTAAGATAACTTTCTTTTACCTGCATGTGTAGAACTTGGGTTTCAGAAGGAATAAGGATGGATTCCTTTCCCTCTGTCCATTTAGGGTCTTCTACTTGAGTGAGGTCCATGGTCAGTCTATCTAATCACACACAGTGAACAGGCAACACAGCCTGAAGAACTCATTATGAGTGTGTGCTTTCAAGTGTTCTGCCCTGGTACTTCTTGGGAATCAAGAAATTTCCACTGAAATCTTATCGTCTGTGAGCATCTAGTGATTTTGTCTGAGATAATTTTATTAGTAGTTATTCTTTGTTTTCAAATAACCACCTGTGACAAATGTGTCTTAGGAAGTAGCAAAGCTAAGTTTATTAAAAAAGAATTAAAGCATAAGCAATTTGAAGGAAGCTGGGTAGATCT
The DNA here is from genome assembly GCF_000260255.1 of Octodon degus. Classification (NCBI taxonomy): domain Eukaryota; kingdom Metazoa; phylum Chordata; class Mammalia; order Rodentia; family Octodontidae; genus Octodon; species Octodon degus. Next base: position 4,787,210 of record NW_004524687.1, read on the forward strand.
AAATTTTGCCCCAAACAATACAGGAGTGCTAGATAAATCAGTTCCTGACATTAACCTCCGTCCCTCTGGACTCCTGCTGAGATCATAGAATCATAAACTTATGATGAAAAGCTAATAACATAAGTATGCTACATTTCTGGCTTATGGTTCATACCACACTTTGGGATAAATCATACCCTGAGAGGCCTTGTCTCTGCTGCAACACATGAGTGACCTTGACAAGGACACTTCTCCTTGGGGGACTTTGTTTCCCTACCTGGAGGGTGGGAGTTATTTGGGGTCAACCAATGAATAAAGTTACTTCTACCTCTGAAAATCCATGACAGGTAATTTCTACTTTTAGTCTCTCTGCTCTATAGCTGAGAGATCACAGGAGTTTTTGTGACTGAGTAGGTTGACTTTTTGCAATTTTTATTGTTGGCTTTTTTTTGTTGTTGTTGTTTTTGGCAGAACCAGGGATTGAACTCAGGGCCTTGCACTTGCCAGGCAAGCACTTATTCTACTGAGCTATCTCCCTGGCCCCAGACTTTTTGCAATTTTTAACAGAAAAATGTGAAATTCTTTACACATCAGTTAAAAAGTGACTTTATTTCAATCCTTCCCTCCCTTCCTTTCTTCTTCCCATCCACATAATTCTGGGGAGACTTCTGCTACGTGTCAAGCACATTGTCCATGCTGAGGGTGGGTATGACAGAGCAGTGGAGGTGGCCACTGTCTTGACTTCTGGCTGAGCTTCCAGCCACTTGCTCTCCTGGTCACTCTGGACTAAGGGACTTCCTGCTAAACCTGGGGCATCCAAGAAAAACTAAGATGGTTCAGTCATCCTGAATGAGAGCTATTGAGCATAAATGAGATTTTTAAAAATGCAAGTAGAATAATTTTAGATTGTAACAACCACAATACTTTGTAGAAAGTCCTTAAGATGATGTAATGGAGGACATTTTGGGGTGTGGGTGGCATTGGTGATCTAAGGAGGGTTCCAAGGAGACCAAAGATACTCTGGTAGGGGTGAACAAGGAGGATGGAGACATGGCCGGGGGGAGCAGCATTTGTAGGAAGGAACAGAACTGGCCTTCCTTCCTCTCTAAGGAAGGCACAGTGACTAGGAGGACCGTGGCAGTAAGGGCACTGTGAGCTACAGAGAGGAACCTGCCATCACCAGAAGCAGTTGTTACGTCCACCCAGACTTTACTTCTTTCCTTGGAGACCTGAGTAAGGAAAGCACCTGAAGTCATGCTGAGTGGAGAAGAGGGCTCAGAGTGAGCACTCATCAGCTGTGCTCACTGGAGGGGACAGTTTGCCATCCTGCCGCATGTCCCGTCCTCTTTGGCCCGCCCAAGACTGGTGCAACTATGACATGAGACACCCTCTCCTGAGAAGGGCCAGCTTGTGCAGAGCGGCCAGTAGGGCTGCTGGAGAAGTGTTGGGGGAATTGTGGGTTTGCTGCAGCCCTGATGGGGGCCATGATGTGGCTGGGCATAGGTGCTCTGTGTAATAAGGTCACTTCACTGTGAACAGACTTTTGTTTCCACTTCCTCCCTTCCCTGGGTCCTTCTCAGGAAGAGCATCTCCTACCTCCACAGCTACATGGGCCAGATACAGTGGTGCACAGCAGGTTGGTTCTAGCAGAGGAGAGGCATCTATAGCTAGGCCACACACAAGCATATACACATCACATGCCACACATATGCACACACATGCATGCACACATGAGAAGACTGTAACAGTCACTACAGTGGTGTACATAATAAAAAATGCTTAGGAAATGTAACTAAGAAATAAGATTAAGACCTTTCCTAGTCTGTATTTCTCATTTTAATATCTGAGTTCTCTCTTTTTTCCTTGTTGTCTTAGTTATGTTTCTTTTATTTTTCTTTTTTGCTGTATCAGGGATTGAGCTCAGGACCTTGTGCTTGCCGGGGAGGCACTTATGCCACTGAGCTATATCCCTGGCCCCTTAGTTACTTTTTAATTGCTATGACAAAATACCATAGAGCTACAAATTAAGGGAGGAAAGGTTTATCTAGCTCACAGTTTGCGGAGGTTTTAGTTCAAAGCTGGTTGGCTCCAAAGGAAGGTGACATCGCTAAGGAGAAACAGTTCATGGCAGGCAGAAGACTGCAAAAGCAGCAAGCAAGACTTTCTTTCCCTCATATTATATGCAGACTACCATTCTTAGGGCAGGGGTACCACTTACACCCTTAATCACAGGCAGAACTAAGCCAAACCAATCAGTGGACTTATTTACTGCTCACATGCCCTTGATCTCAGTACTACACACTCTGGACTCAGACACCTCTGAAGAAGCCCTGTGACCACCTGAGACTTTGAGGGATATCCAGACAGAGCTATGACACTTGTAGAGGAGAAATGTGCTCATGCTTGGAGCAGGGACACAGGGTCACACCTGGGTGTTTTCCTTCCTTCCTTCCTTCCTTCCTTCCTTCCTTCCTTCCTTCCTTCCTTCCTTCCTTTGTTCTCTTTTTTTCTTTCTTTTTCTTTCTTTCTTCTTTCTTTCTT
>NW_004524687.1:4789829-4790993 GCF_000260255.1 Octodon degus
TCACATTCAACCCAGCTATTCCCCTTCTGGATATTTTTCCAAAAGAATTGAACACATCAAGTCATAGTGATATATGTGCATCCCTGTTTATAGCAGCACAATTTTTCTTTTTTTTCATAATTTTATTGAGAATCAAATAGCAATGAGACAGCTTCAAATCAAATTGGTAGGACAGTTTCAATAATTAACACATTGCATACATTCTTCCTAGTGGTTAGTTGCTGTACAAGATATGGGCATGATATCCTATTTACAAATACCATTAGAACAAATCCCTCTATTCATTAAGAGAGAATGTAATTATATATCTATTTTCTTTACTGAGTACTTTTATTACAGTAAGTTAAGAATCTTCTTAGACCTAAACCACTTTGTATGAAAAATTCTTTGTGAACATGGAAAGACAATCTTACTTCTAATGAATCAGAGAAAAACACACAAAAAATCTTCCTGGACAATAATATTCCATGTTAAAATTATTATGTTGATTAAAAAATGTTGAAATTGAAAAAAAACTCAGGCAACAACATCCAGGTTATTTTTTTAAAGCACTAAAAATATTAGGAAATTATTGTTGTGGTCACTATAATTTAACTGCTTTTTTTTTGGGATGGGGAACTGGGGATTGAACTCAGGCCCTTGCACTTGCCAGGGAAGCAATTATTCTCCTGAGCCATTTTCCTGGCCCCACTATAATTTTAAAATCTTACTCATTAAATCAGAAAAAGTATCATTTATGACTTTAATTTCAAGCCTACTTTATATTACCAACCCCCCATTTCCTACTCAACCTGTAGGACTTGGCACTGGCATTTATCTCTCTTTTGGAGACTGTAGCCTTCTGCAGCTGACCTGTGGTGACAGTTATCTCTTAATTAAAACTCAACATGCAAATACAGCAGTATGAAAAAGTATTGTTGTAAAATCATTTATAAATCACGGTAAATTATAATGACACAATCTTTTTCATCTAAGGTTTTTTTCTCATAATTTTATTGAGAAACAAATAGCAATGAGACAATTTCAAATCAAATTGGTAGGACCGTTTCAATAATTAACACATTGCATACATTCTTCCTAGTGGTTATTTGCTGTACAAGATGCGGACTTGATATTCTATTTACAAACACGATTAGAACAAATCCCTCTATTCATTAGGAGAAT
>NW_004524687.1:4791093-4798788 GCF_000260255.1 Octodon degus
TTCTTTCTTTCTTTCTTTCTTTCTTTCTTTCTTTCTTTCTTTCATCTTCCTCCCTCCTTCCTTCCTTCTTTCCTGATCCTCATTCTGTTTCTCATAAATATTGAAGATTTATTTTAATATTAATAAAAACATGATTGATTAAATACTGAAGAAAGGTTTTGTGAAGAAAGTGGGGTGATACATGTCTCAGGTTGGGAATCAGGCAGGCAGGAAAGCAGGCAGGCTGCCCACTCTATTCTCCTGTTGACAGGTTCCCCTTGTGCTATGGCTGGGACTGAGCTCGGTCTGCAAAGGGCATCAGTGGGTCACTCTGCCTCTCTCCACCTTCCCTTTGAATACCTCAGCATCTCCACTGTCCTAAGAGCTGCAGTGGTTATGAAGATCACAGACAAGAGCTGACCTTGCTTCTGCTTTTCCCTCTACATTGTTAGAACTAACTTAATTCCATGTGCAAGATGCTGTCTTAGTCACCATCTCTTTGCTGGAATATATAGCCAACACTTACAATATGAATGAGGAGAGCTTTGTGTCAGTCTATGGTGGAGCAAGGTAGAAATAACGTGATAGAGGGATGCAATGAGGCAAAGATATTCTAATCACTGAGGCCAAAAAGTAGAGAGAATGGAGGAGATGGGAGCAAGAAATCCTTTTGCATCACTCCCCAGTGACCACCTCTAGTCTGACCCTGACTCCTAACAGCATCTTTAGCAACTGAGTGGATGAATACACCCATATATGTGGCACACCATGCTCCAACTGCTGTCCAAACACAGAATTCAGGACAGCTTATATCTAAGCCACAATAGTGAACATTGGATGCCTTGCCTCTGGTGCAAACTCAGTGCTCCTTAAGTTCATGTGTTGGTCCAAAGTCAGAAATAAAGAAAGTTGAGGCATCAGTGACACTGTGTTTGGAATTTGTTGAGGCTTGATGCACTGTGAGGCCAGCTGCAAGGAGAGGACAGCCACTTCCCACTCTGTCCCACGTGGGCTCCACACGTGCATTTTGCTCCTTTGTCAGAAGGTCATCTTTCTGAGGAAATCTGTACATCAGTTTCATTGCCCCAAGGAAGAGCCCTGTTCCAGTCCCATCTCACCTTGCTGGGCCATTTGGAATAGGAGCCTGACATTTCCCTCAACCTTGCATGGTTTCAGAGGGCAAATTAAATATGATAAAATGCATGAAAACCCTTGCCCTACTCTCTCAATGATAGTGACAGTTTAGTTTCTTCTGTTCTCAGCTTGCTGCCGTCCCAGAGTTCTCCCTTCAGATCTCATACTTAAACCTCTTAAATATTCAGGACTTTTCAGTTTTCTTTTTCCCAACCTCCATTCTTAATGAATGTGTATGGACTGCCAAGCTCAGCCCTGCACACACACACACACACACACACACACACACACACACCACACACACGCACTCAACTTTCACATCGTTTAGGTCCCATTTCTTCCTAGTCATCCTGAAGAATGACCTGATGGTATTTTCAGAGCTACTGAAGGATGAGTGAAACACAACCACCTTTGGAAGACAACACTGTCCACCAGGGGCTGGCCTAGTTTTCCTGCAAAGGGCCAGTTAGTAAGTGTTTTAAGCTTCACAGATCTCATGGTCTGTGTTGCAGTGTCTCAACATTGCTTCTGTAACATGAGATCACTCATAGTCAGTATATAAATGAGAGCATGGCTGTGTTTCAGCCAAACTTTATTTGTAGAAATGGATAATGAGATTTTTTGACCTATGGATCTGTAGCTTGCCAGCCTCAGACACAAAGAAAAGGTTGGCTGGAGTAGTATGAAGTATAGACTTTGTAGCTGGTGAGTAGGACTGAGTTTCTACATAGCAGAGGGCCTGGGCCCCTGGCCTTTCCTGCTTGGCTGCCCCAAGATAGAGCAGTGCTCAGCACCATCTAATCTCTCCACACCCTGCAGGCAGCTGAGCTGCAGATTGGCCTACAGGGATTTGGAGGGTGGAAATTTATAAGTCCACCAAAAGCCTTGTCTTTGCCAAGGACTGAGTCAGAGTTCCAGGCTTAAGCCTCTGGCCTGTGGATTAACCTGGAATCTCATGTGAGCAGGAGCCTGGGTGTTGGGTGTGGGGCTGGGGCTGGCTCCAGACTCAGGACTGTTGGCTCTGAGAAGGTCTTCAGTACTGCTACAGGTAAAGAGCAAAGAAAGAAACAAGAGTGTCCCCATTTTCTGCTTTTTGCTTTAATTTTGTGTATTTCTACCAAATCTGAGATGAGAACATACTTTGGAAACAGCAGCAGAACATGAAGGAATTTATTTCTGAGGCCAAGAGTGACTGAATGGTTAGTGAAACTGCTAAGCACTGAGTTCCCAGCAGGACACAGAGAAGCACAAAACCCACATTTCTTCCCTAGAACTTTGCTCTGTGGGCTCCATCAGGCTGCTTCCTGTGGGCCTGGAAAGTGATCCCACATTCTGAAGAGCTGTGTCCTTGCTGAACAAGCCTGTGGAAGCAGACGGGATCTATATGAAAAGGGGCTTTTGGTTCCCTGATGACATTTTGGAACCTTCTGCTGTTTTCAGTTATGCAGTAAACAACGGTCTCACAAAAGCCCCGGAGTGGAGGACTGGAGAGGGTTCTGGGCCATCTTAGCTTTGTGTTTTGCACATGGAGAGCTTGAGGCCTGGCCAGTGAGGATTGCACTTTGGAGTCATGCAAAAAAGTTGGTAAGGAAAGACAGCCAGAATCTAGTTCTCTGGGCCATCATCGAATGACAGAATGCCACCAGGGGTCAATTTGAAACTGTCACAAAAGTAAAGGGAAATTGCTTTTGCTCTTTGACTTTGAAACATAAAGAAGTTTCTGCCTCACCCTGTTTGAGCCAGCTTTCTCGAATCATGAAGCCAACCTTGCTCACTGACATGAAGGTTGTCTTGTCAAACTCGTGAATTGGTCAGCATAGGCTAGGTTGTGTTGGGGGAGCAAATGACCCCCAAAGCTTAGTGGCTTATGCATACTGTCTCATGTCTCTCACTCAAGTCATGCACTCATTGTTCCTTGCTGTATTTTTGCTTCTAATTCCATACCAAGGTAGACAAAGCCATGCAGGGTTCGGATTCTATAAGGACATAGGCCAACTCTGTCTTGCCATCTGTTTTTTTTTTTTTTTAAAGTTTTGGTGAAACATAGACATGATCATTCATTTGTACACTGTTTGAGATTCCTTTTGCTCTACAGCAGGGCTGTGGAGTTTTGCTTAGACACTGAAACAGAGCTAGTATGGTCCCAACATCAAGGAGCTCTACTTTCTCACTCTGGAACAGGTTGAGTGACCCCAGGTTCATTTGCACATGGATGGTCTGGGGCAGAGGGAAGGGAGGCACAGTGAAATTCCTCTAAATTCTTTCCAAACGTAACACACAGCTATTTCTTCTCACACTTGCTGAGCTATGGTGAGATGCACGGCTAAGTCTTGACACCCACAAAGTGGAGCAGGAAATAGATCTATTTCAATATGACTTGCATTTTTTGTATTTGTGGATGCATTTTGGGCTGCAAAGAACAAAAGTGGATTCTGCTTCATTTAAGAAGAAGAAAGCTTTATGTGAAGTTGAATTATCTAACTGGGGGAAAAAACCAACAAAACAGCCCCCAAAGAGGACAGCAAAGTGGGGTTGTAGTCCAAGAGGAGCAGCAGTTTCTTTGATCAGCAGCTTCTGCCGTTGCCTGGCACACATTCCTCAGAAGCCTCTGGAGTATCTTTAACTGAACCTTAGCCCACACATCCCTCCCTAAAACTTTGAAATGCAGGGTAGGTGCTGCTTACTGATCACTTAACCACATGGCCATGTCCTGCCTGTGAGGAAGGCTGGGAGAATCTCTCTGCTAGAAGAAGTCTGAAGAGTGACATTGACAGTTGAGTGGAGGGACTGGCACAGTTTGTTGTTGAGTTCAGTTTCTAATTAAGCTTTTAGCAGGGACCTTGCAGGAATGAGGAGAAAGTGGGAGAGTTTCCTTCCTCCTGGCCACTCAGAGGCTAGCATGACTGCCTTATCTAACCTTTCCCTGCTCCTCATTCCTGCCCATTCCCATGTGAGACTCTCAGGAGTTAGGTCAGTAATCTAGTCACAGTCAACAGGAGAGAGAGAGAGAGAGAGAGAGAGAGAGAGAGAGAGAGAGAGAGAGAGAAATGAATATGAGAATCCAGCTGAACACACAAATATAGTTTGTATTATTATTCCCATTAAGTATGTCTTTTGGTGTGAGTCACCGGCACTGGCTTAGATCTGTCTGTCTTCCATCTCACTGGATGTGGGGAAGGAGTAATTTGATCATTCAAGGTGGAGTTTGTCTTGAAGGCTTGAGCTCAAAAGAGAATGAATCAGAACTCAGCAGGTGCCAGAGGGTTGCTATAACCAAGATTTAGTGTCACAGACAGCTGCCTTTGGAGTTCATACCAAATGAAATAATTAATCTAGATCATTGAAAGAGAATAAAGTTCATTCTACAACATAAAGCAAGGGATCCAGGAGATAGAATTCTCTTCCTTGAATCCCTCCAAGCCCCAAATCAGGTCCTGCTATCTGGTTTTTGAGTCATAACTCTGGGAGCTCTGGCTCAGTCATCCTCCTTCCATCATTGCGTAGAGAGCACATTGGGTCTCAATGCTGATGATCCCATTTCTTAGTGGAACCAAGACCCTAAAATCATGATTAGGTTCCTGGGAATCCTAGATTCTACTGCCTTCCTCCCTCAGGTGCCATTCCATGTCTCAGAGATGTTTTCCAGAAGCTTGCTGCTCCCAGCCAAGGTGACTTCTTTTGTCTCCTTGTCATCTTCTCTGAACTCTCTACTCCTTTACCCCAACCAGCCTACCTCAAAGGCCTGAAGTAGACACCACTATTCTAGTGGAAGTGAAGTCAGTACATCAAAGAGATGCATGTACTGTTAAGTTCCTTTCAGCACAATTCAAAGTAGTCAAAATACAAAGTCAAACTAAATGCCCATTAGTGGATAAAGTAAATGGACTACATAGTCACAACAGAATCACATTCAGCCTTAAGATAGAAGGAAATCCTGTCATTTGTAGCAATATAGATGAGGTTGGAAGAGATGCTAGGAACAGAAAGACAAATACTACATTGCTTCATTTGTGTGGAATCTTTAGCAGAAATAAAATTAATATAATCAGAGAAAAGGAAGGCGGTCCCAGGAGCTAAGTTGGGAGTAAGGATGGTGTGTGGGGAAAGGCAGCACATGTTCAATGGGTCCAGAGTGTTGGAAGGAGTAAGGTCAAGTGATCTGTCATACAACATGATGGCTATTGTGAATCATAATGTATTGCATACATGAAAAGTACTAAGACAGTAGATTTTTTTTCCAAATTGGTAAGACAGTTTCAATAATTTTTTTCCCATAATTTTGAGAAACAAATAGCAATGAGACAGTTTCAAACCAAATTGGTAAGACACCTTCAACAATTAACACATTGCATACATTCTTCCTAGTGGTTAATTGCTGTACAAGACGCGGATATGATATCCTATTTACAAACATCATTAGAAAAAAATTCCTCTATTCATTAAGAGAATGTACCTATATATATATTCCAACCATTTTGAATACACAGATACAAAATGGACATTAATCTATATCCCCTTTTTTTGTTTAGTTCCATTATTTGAATATTATATGTGTGTTAGCTCAGCAAAATATTCTAAAAGAGTCCAGTAGTCCATAATAGTACTGGGTCTTCCGCTTCACTGGCAATGTCAGAAATTGTTGATATGAGTCCCCTACAACTCAACATAACAGCATGGCTTTACTTCTTATACTTCATTTTTATACTTTTCTGCTGGATGGTTAAGACCAAGATAAAGCAAGACCTATTCAACAAGAGTTGTAGCTTTTTGGTCTGATAACATCAGTGAAAATCCCCTCAGGATTTATCCTGAGATCTTGTACCTCAGATTGTGTAGATGACTCATGGCCATTGCTTGGTAAATGGGCTCTCTGTGAAAGCATGAGAGAATGTTTTCTCTCCATGTGGCTGTCCTTAGGCACACTCTACATCATAGATCACTTTCCTCTTTGGGCCCATAATCTCCTTGATCAGAAAATTTGGGACACTACCGAATTACGTGACATTACAGTACAAGTTCTCATATGTCCTGAGTCTTAATTGACCTTGGAGGCTAGAGCCACAATGTTGACTTTCCTTGTGGCTCTCTTTTTTCTCTAATTTTGGTCTGCAAACTTAGGCTGTTAACCCTCCAGAAGAGAAGTTTATTTTTATGATCATACAACCTAGGCTGTTAAGCTTAACCTCACTATCTGTCTGAATATCAAACATCTTAGGCATAACATGGAACAGGAATTTTTCATCAATTGTTGATATGTTGAACTTTAAGTCCCTACAGAATATGATGAAAAAACATTTAAAAAATGAAATACATTTTAAAAATAGGTATAAAGAATTATATAATTCTTATGCTTACAAGTAAGTCCAAAAATCTAACCATATACAACCATGAAGCAGGACAGACTGACAACATTCCTTTTCCTATCTCCTGCCTTCATTCACCACCCCTTTCTTTTTGAACAATCATCTATCTGAGAGACAGCACAGCAGCAACTGGCATGTCATGACAAGCAGCTGGTATTCAGAAGACCAGAATGACAGGCACTCCAAGCATGAACCTACTATTACAAATTGCCATCCTCAGTGCAGTTGCTTAGTTCACAGGTGTCAGTATATATAGTTAGTCAGGGTGAGAATCTTTCCAATTAACTGTTAGATTCAAAAATCTGGAGATTCTCAAGATCATTGCCTTGTCCATCTTCTACAAATAACTGTATGGCTTGTCACTGTCATGCTTCCTAGCTCATCTCCTTTCCCTTCTTAATTAGGTAGTCTTCGAGTTCTTGCTTTCCTTTTAGTTGTATTATACCTTTCTATTTGTATTTCTTCTTTTGAGTACTTATACTAGGGAAACTATATGATATTTACACATGTGTGTTTGGTTTAATTCATTTATGAGTATATCTTCAAGTGGCATCCACTTCAATATAAAGGCTTTGAGTTTATCATTCTTTATAGCTGAGTAATACGCCATTGTGTAAAAATGCCACATCTTTTGTAACCATTTCTCAGATGATGGGCATCTTGGTTGTTTCCAAGATTTGGCTATCACAAATTGTGCTGCTATCACAAATTGTGCTATTTCTGCTATCACAAATAGGCACACATATATCACTATGATGTGATGTTTTCAGATTCTCCGGGAAAATTCCCAGTAGAGGAATAGTTGGTTTACATGGGATTTCCAGTCCAACTTTTCTAAGGCGTCTCCACACTGCTTTCCATTACAGGTGCACCAGTCTACAATCCCACCAACAGTGGAGAAGGTTTGCCTTTTCCCCCATAGCCTCTCCAACATTCGTTGTTTGGTGATTTCTTTATGATAGCCATTCTTTCTGGGGTGAGATGATATCTCAATGTTGTTTTAATTTGCATTTCACGGATGACTAGTGATGTGGAGTATTTTTTCATATATTTATTCATTTCTTTAATTTCATTCTCTGAGAAGCGTGTGTTCATCTTGGATGCCCACTTCTGGGTTAAGTCTTTAAATTTTGGGGCCCTAGTGTTTTTTAGTTCTTTATCAATTCTAGAGAGCAGACCTTTGTCTGAGTACTTATTTGTCATGAATTTTTTCCAAATT
>NW_004524687.1:4803213-4817555 GCF_000260255.1 Octodon degus
TGTAGCTTTTGGGTCTGATAAGGTCAATGAAATCCCCTCAGGATTTATCCTGAGATCCTGTACCTCAGATTGTAGATCCTTTGTCAGTGTCATCCATGTGGATGAGTCACGGCCGTTGCTTGGCCAATGTGCAGCACTATTTTTCATAGCCAAATGATGGAGACAACCAAAATGCCCATCACCTGAGGAATGGATGAAAAAGATGGGATATTTTTATGCAGTGGAGTATTACTCAGCTATAAAGAAAGACAAACTTGAGGCCTTTATAGATAAGTGGATGCAACTAGAGACTTTAACAGAAATCAAATTAATAGAATCAGAGAAAATTAGACAGAGAATACTCATGTCTCAGTTATTTTTAGCTCATTGCTGGGACAAAATACCCGTCACCCAAAATTATGGAAATAAATATTTATTCAGCTCACATCTCAGTTAGTGGAGGTTTCAGTCCATACTTTAGTCCATACTTGGCTAGCTCCAAGGCAGAATATCATATTGCAGAAGGAAGCAGTTCATGGCAGGGGAAAACAACAAAGCAAATGGAGGAGATTCAGTGGACGCTTCTTGCAAGCCTCTCTCCCTTCCTTCCATGCTGACTTTGAAGACCAGAGCTCCTCCAAGGAAGTGCGTGCAGAATCCTTCCTCAACCCCTGTATATACACTTTTTGTGCTGAGTCCTTCTAGGGTGGACACTCCATGCAGTAGGGCAGGCCCTTCATTCCCCATGGAGGGCCCTCTGCCTCCAGGGAGGGGCTTCCACTCCCTTGGGCGTGGAGTCTCTGAGCTGATCCCGTCAATCTTCTGGCTCCTCAAGTTGACACAATGTATCAACCACCACAACTCATAAGTGAAATAAATCAGATCCACATGCAAATATTGTATTGTCTCCCTAGTGTAAGAACCTGAGAGAATAAATAGAACTTGAAAGGTATAATAGTTATAGTAAAACAGAAAGAAACTGACTATAAGGATTAACAGTGAAGATGAGGGAAAGGAGAGTAGATAGGAAAGAATGATGGAGGAAAAATCATGCAAGTATATATATAGTTGGCTGTGATGATTTGATGATAAAAATAGATGATATAACAGCCATTATTATTTTTTTACTCTTGTTTTGAAAATCTGTAATGCATGTACTTTTGTATGTTACCCTGTTTCTGTCTTGTTTCTGCTATTCGCTTTTACTTTTCTTTTTACTCTTCAAAATAAAATAAAATAAAATAAAATTTAAAAATTTAAAAATAAATAAAGAATAAAAAATAATGAAATCTTACAGTGTAAAAAAATAAATAAAATTAAAAATTAAAAAGTGCTTTGGCCTAGACTAGATTCTCTGCACTGGTGATAAAGAAAAAAAAGAAAGTGGATAAAGGAAATGTGATATGTATACATGATGGAGTACTACTCTGACTTAAAGAAGATAAACTAAGGCATTCCTAGGCAAATGGATACAATCAACATATAAATCAGACGCAGTTTAGATAGCACATGATCTCTATAACATGAGAAAGTAAAAGTATTTGCACATATCAATAAAGATCAAGACAGAAGATTGAAAAACAGGAAGTAGGAAGAAGTTAAAATAATTCCTCAAATTCTCTGTTCTGCTGTTTAAAAAAATATTTCAATATATATCCTAATTAGTTTCATTTATATTATTAGTTTCTCTTAGTTCATTGAAAAGAAATTTTGTGTTATCTGTTTGTTTCTTTTTTGGAAGATAAAGAATTTTTTGTCTAGGATCTACACTCTGAGTAACATATTGGACATTATTTTAAGATTATGTTATACAGTGTGCAAACTCTTGTGCTTCTCTAATTATTTTGTTATGAAATTTGGTTTATTTTTTCATAAGAGTGAGAAGATTACTTTTTAATATCATCATTATTAACCTCTAATTGCATGAAAATTAAAAAAAACTTGCAAAAGCAAAAAAGTACAGTGCTTCAAGCTTTACTGAGTATGTTAAAAATGATAAAAGCTTTTCCCTTCCTTCATCTAAATCACCTTCATCTAAATGTTATTTATTTTTACTTGTAACACATTTTGACTTGTCTTTATCTACTTCATAACAAAAAAATCGTTTGATTGACTATGGCTAATCTGAAAATCTGAAATTCAAAATACTCTAAAGTCTATTTCAGATTTTTCAGTATTTTGGATTTCAGTTTTTTGGATTAGGGATTGTCAAAAGGTAATGCATAGGTAAATTTCTGAAACTCTGAAGGAAATCTGAATTCTGAAGCACTTCTAGTCCTTAGAAATTTGCACAAAGAGTATTCACTCAATCTGCCGACAAACTAAATTTACATTTTTATTTTACATAAAAAACAAACCATATTCATTCTTTAATTTTTTATTTTATTTTATTGAGAAACAAATAGCAATGAGACAGTTTCAAAAGTGATTAATAGGACAGTTTCAATAATTAATACATTGTACATTGTTATCTTTTTAGTGGTTATCCATAGTACAAGATGCAGACAGGATATCCAGTCCAAACACTAATAGTACAAATCTTTCTTGTCATTGAATAAAGCAAAGGTAGTTGTATATCTATCCTAACTATTCTGTGTATGTAGATACAAAATGGTCCTTTCTTTGTATCCCCTTTTTTGTTTAGTTCTGTCAGAGATGGGTATTCCATTGGCATCTAAATACTATAGGGTGTAAATTCAGCAAAATAATCCAATAAAGTCTAGCAGTCCACAATAGTAGTGGGTTATCCACAGAAGTTGTTGACTTGAGCCTTTCATAGCTGAGCATATTAATATGGCTTTACTTTATATACCTCATTTTTATAGTTTTCTGCTGGATGGTTTAGACCAAGATAAAGTAAGAACTATATAACAAGAAATGTAACTTTTGTATCTGATAAGGCCAGTCAAGTACCCTCAGGATTTATCCTGTAACCCTGTACCACACTTTGTAGATCCTTTCTCAGTGTCAGCCATGTGGATGAGTCATGACCATTGCTTGAACAATTTTCTCTCTGTGAAAGGCTGAGGGAATATTTTCTCTCCAGGTGACTGTCCTTAGGCTCTATGACACTAAGACATCGATCACATTGCTCAGTGGCCCCATAATCTCCTTGATCAGAAAATTTGGGGCACAACTGAGTTATATGATGTCACAGTATAGGTTCTCCTATGTCCTGAGTCTTCATTGACCTTGAAAAGCTAGGGTCAAAGTGTTGGCTGTCCTTGAAGCCCTTCTATTTCTCTAATTTTTGGTCAACAAACTTAGGTTGTTAATGTTCCAGAAGAGAAGCTTATTGTTACCCTACAACATAGACAGTTGGGTTTAACTTCACTATCTGTCTGAATATCGAACATCTCAGGCATAATATGGAGCAGGTATTTTCCATCAAGTATTGACATATGAAACATTAAGTCCCTACAGAATATGGAGATGAAAATTTAAAAATTGAAAAATATTTAAAGAATATGAACAAATAATTACATATTTTCACACAGAAATTTAGAAATCCAACCATATACAGCATTGTAGCAGGACAGTCCTGTGACATTATTTTTCCTTGTGTCTTTTTTTTCATTTATTACCCTTTTAAAAACAAAAAAAGAAACATTTACTTGAGAGACAGTATGGTAATAATTGGTATGTCATGACAAGAAGTATGTATTTAGAAGACCAGCATGACAGGCATTCCAAGCGTGACCCTTCTATTACACATTGTTATCTTCAGTGCAGTTCTTGGTTCACAGATATCAGCATGTATAGTTAGTTAGAGTGAGAATCCTACCAATTAACTGCTAGTTTCAAAAACCTGCTCGTGTTTCTCAGGATCATTGCCTTACCTATCCTGTGTGTAAATGTATGGCTTTGCAACTGTCATGTTTCCTAGCTTTTCTCCTTGCCCTCTCCTCATTGTCCAATCCTCAAGTTGCCACTTTCCTTTTAATGGTGTTATACCTTTCTATATGTACTTCTTCATTTGAGTTCTTATTCTAGGGAGATTATACAATATATACACATGTAGGTCTGGTTTATTTCACTTATGAGCATATCTTCAAGTGGCATTCACTTAAATATAAATACTTCAAGTTTATCATTCTTTATAGCTGAGTAATACTCCATTGTATAAAAATACCACATCTTTTTTCAGGCTTTCCTCAGATGACAGGCATCTTGGTTGTTTCCAAGATTTGGTTATTACAAGTTGTGCGGCTATAAATATAGGTACACATATATCACTATGATATGATGTTTTCAGTTCCTCTGGGAAAATTCCCAGGAGGGGGATAGCTGGCTTGAATGAGCTTCCCAGTCCTAGTTTTTTAAGGAGTATCCACACTGATTTACATAATGGTTGCACCAGTCTACATTCTCACCAGCAGTGGAGAAGGGTTCCCTTTTCTCCATAGCATCTCCAACATTTGTTGTTGGTTGATTTCTTTATGATAGCCATTCTTTGTGGGCTGCGATGGTATCTCAGTGTTATTTTAATTTACCTTTCATGGATGGCTATTGATGTGGAGCATTTTTTTCATATATTTATTCACTTCTTTAAATTCATCCTCTGAGAAGTGTGTGTTCATCTCAGATGCCCATTTCTGGATTGGGTCTTTAAATTTAGGGGCCCTAATGTTTTTTTAGTTCTTTATAAATTTTAGAGAGCAGAGCTTTGTTTGAGTGCTTATTAAGACTTTTTTTGAAATTTGTGGTTTGTCTTTTCAGTTTTTTGGTAATTTCTTTTGACATGCAAAAACTTCTCAAAAAGAGGAGATCCCAGTTGTTAATTCTTTCAAGTATTATCCATGCGATTTGATTTTTGTGCACAAATTCTTTACCTATCATCATGTCTTTAAGAGTTCCTCGTAGTTTCTCTTCCAGGAGATTTAGTGTTTCTGTCTTAACGTCTAGACCTTTAAACATTAGTGTATGGTGATAGAGCTGGGCCAAGTTTTAGTTTTCAGCATATAGAGAGCCAGTTTTTCCAGCACCATTTGTTAAAGAGACTATCTTTCTTCCAGTAAGTATGTTTGGCCCCTTTGTCAAAGATCAGGTGGCTGAGTGTGTTTGTAGTGGCCTCTCCATCTTCTAATCATTTCCATTGATTGTCAGGTCTATTTCTCTGCCAATACCATGCTGATTTTATCACAGGAGCTTTGTAGTGTACTTGTGTACTTTCAAGTCAGAAATTGTAATGCTTCCTGCCTTGTCTTTGTTGGCCAAGATTGCCTTTGATATTCTAGGTCTTTTCTGGTTCCAAATAAATTTTAGGAATGATTTCTTTACATCTGGGAGGTATGTTGGTGGTAGTTTGGTAGGGATTGCATTAAATCTGTAGAGCAGTTTTGGGAGAATGGCCATCTTCACGATGTTGGTTCTTCCTATCCAGGAGCAGGGAATGTCTTTTCATTTTCTAAAATCTTCTATAATCTCTTTTTTCAGAGTACTGTACTTTTCCATGAAAAGATCTTTGACTTCTTTAGTTAGATGAATTCCACAGTATTTCATTTTCCACGGTGGTATTGTAAAAGGTATTGTTTTTCTAATTTCCTTCTCAGTGTGTTTGTTATCTGTGTAGAGGAATGCTACTGACTTTTGGGTACTGACTTTGTATCCTGCCATGCTACTGAATTTGTGTGTCAATTCTAGTAGCTTCTAGGGAGTTTTTTTGGTCTTCCAAGTAAACTATCATGTCATCTGCAAATAATGATAATTTAACTTCTTCTTTACCTATTCTTATTCCTTGTATTTCTTTCTCTTGTCTAATGGCTCTAGCTAATGATTCCAAAAGTATCTTGAATAGGAGTGGTGATAGAGGACATCTTTGTCTTGTACTAGATCTAAGAGTGAAAGATTTCAGTTTTTCTTCATTTAGAATTATATTAACCATTGGGTTTTTCATAAATGGGTTTTATCAAATTGAATTGGAAGCCTTCTATTCCAATTTTCTGTTGGAGTTTGAACATGAATGAGTGTTGGACATTGGCAAAAGTGACTTTTGCATCAATTGAGATGATCATGTGGTTTTAAATTTTTGCTCTATTGATATAGTGTATTATATTCATAGATTTTTGAATATTGAACCATCATTGCATCCTTGGGATGAATCCTACCTGATCATGGTGTATGATCTTCTTGATGATTTGCTGTATTCTATTTGCGAGGATTTTATTGAGGATTTTTGCATCTATGTTCATGAGGGAGGTTGGCCTGCAGTTCTCTTTTTTAGTTGCATCTTTTCCTGGTTTTGGTATCAGTACAATACTTTCCTCCAGGAATGATTTTGAGGGAACTGTTTCCTTTTCAATTTCATTGAAGAGTTGGAGGAGTATAGGAATTATATCTTCTGTAAATTTCTTGCAGAATTCAGCTGTGAATCCATCAGGACCTAAACTTTTCTTTGTCAGCAGGCTTTTCATTATATTTTGTATTTCATTGATTGTTATTGGGCTATTGAGAGTGGTTATATCTTGTCGATTCAGTTGTGGTAATTTGTACCTTTCTAGGAATCTGTCCATTTCATCTGGGTCTTCTATTCTGTGAGTGTAAAGATTCTCAAAGTAGCTATTGATAATCTTCTGAATTTCCACTGGGTCTGTGGTGATTACACGCTTTTCATTGCTTATTGCTTATATTTGAATTTTTTCTTTCCTCTTTTTGATGAGGTTAGCTAGGGCCTTATTGATTTTATTTAATCTTTCAAAGAACCATTTTTTTGATTTGCTAATTATTTGAACTGTTTTCTTCATCTCAATTGAATTAATTTCTGCTCTAATATTTATGATTTCTTTCCATCTTTGGGCTCTGGGTTTGGTTTGCTCTTCTTTTTCTAGATGTTGGAGGTGCAGCATTAGAGTTTTTGTTTGTTCCCATTTTGTTTTCCTGATGTGTGAATTCACAGCTATAAATTTCCCTCTGAGAACTGCTTTTATCGCATCCCATAAATTCCAATATGTTGTGGTTGAATTTTCATTGAATTGTAGATATTGCTGAATTTCTTGTTTAATATACTCTGTGACCCATTGATAGCTGAGTAGGGTGTTTTTTAATTTCCATGCATTTAGGGTTTTTTTTTTTTTCTGGTTTCTTTTGTCATTTCTTTCCAGTTTCATTGCTCTTTGTTCATATAATATGAATGGGATTTTTTTCTATTTTGTTCCATATCCTTAAGCATGACCAACCTATGGACTAGTAAGTGGTCTATTTTAGAAAATGACCCATGTACAGCTGAAAAAAAAGTGTATTTAGCTGTGGTTAGTTGAAAAACTCTGTATATGTCCACAAAGTCAATTTGTTCCAAGCTCTGGTTCAGTTTTGCTACTTCTTTGCTAATTTTTTGTCTGGTTGATGTATCTTTTTGGGGTAAAGTGATCTTAAGGTCTCTTATATAAGATTTGCTTTATATAGTTGGGTACTCTTGTGTTTGGTGCATACATATTTATGATTGTTACCTCTTTTTCTTGAATTTTTCCCCTAACTAGTATATAGTGGCCTTCTTTATTTCACTTGGTCATTCTTGGTTTGAAGATGAGACTGTGTGAGAATAGGATTGCTATCCCTGCTTTTTCCTGAGTTGCTAGGACAAGTAGTATGGTTTTCCATCCTTTGACTTTCACCCTATGAATGTCTTCATGAGTTAAATATGTTTCTTGTATACAGCATATTGTTGGATTTTGTTTCCTAATCCACTGTGCCAGTCTGTTTCTCTTAATTGGTGAATTAAATCCATTTACATTGATGGCCATAACTGAGATATGTTGACTCATGATTGACATGTTATTTACCTGTTGTTGTTTACTCCTTTTTGTCCTATGTTTAATTGTTTGCCCTATTTAGTGCGTTCCTTCTGTTCTCTTTCGAAGTATTCCATTTCGTGAAATTCTGATCATTTTGGTCCCTCTCTAGAACATCTTTCAGTAATGTGTGTAGGGTTGGCTTTGTTGTCATGAATTTCTTTAGTTGTTCTTTGTCATGGAAGTATTTCACTTCTCCATCAAACTTGAAAGAGAGTTTTGCAGGGTATAGTATTCTGGGTTGGGATTTGTTTTCATAGAGGAATTGAAGTACTTTGCTCCATGCTCTTCTTGCCTTCATGATTTTTGAAGAGAAGTCTGCCATAATCTTGATGGATTTTCCTTTACTTCAGATGCTATGAATTCAGAGATTTCTTTTTTTAATTTCAGAAGTTAATTCTGTTCTGAGTTCCTTTCTACCTTTCTGCTGTTGTTTCTTTACTTTTAAGTCTATTAATTCATACATTTCAGCTGAGCTAGTGTCCTCTGCGTTTGTTATGGCTGGGCTTGAGGCCTGAGATTGCATTTTGCTCCCTCTCTTTGTCATTTTGTATAGTACTGACATCTGACATTTGGTGTAGTGCTTTGGTGCAGTTATAACCTTAGCATCTACTGAAATTCAGGTGCAGATCTATTAAGTCTGAGCTTATCCAGTTATGCCTGGCTTGAGTCTAGCTGTTGTGTTCAGCTCCTTCCTGCTGCAGCCCTTGGAAGTGAACCTGTTTGCCCCTTTGGCACAACAGTGAACCTTTGGTGCTTCTCTGTTGTGCCCCTGGTCCAGGGGCACAGGGGAGCACAGAAGCTCTCCTACATACTAGCCAGGCCTGGGCTTGGGCTGGATCTGGAGGTTCCGAGATAGTTGCAGAAGTTTTTGTTCACTTGGCGGCCTTGTGGGTGGGGGCTCTGGAGTGGTGGTGGGGTCTCTAGTGCACAGCAAAGGGTCTCACTCACATGGCATGCGTGGGTTTTGGTTCCGAGAGGTCCTGCAGGTTCAGGGAAAGAGAAAGCTCTCCCACACACTCATTGGGCCTGGGCTGGGCTGGATCTCCCCATATTCAATAGAGTAACATCATAGTATCTCACCAGTGGAGGTAGCCAAGGGATCCTCTCATTAAATACATAAGTATATCAATGGGGAAACTGAGGCATGGATGGGAATAGTGACTTGCCCAAAGTCACACATAGCACTTCTTCACCAGAGTTCTTCCCTCTTCTTGGCCCCCTGCTCTTTCTGCAAGGCACTTCTCTTAGTAGCCTTGTCAATCCTCTATAATGAGCTGTTCTTCAGAGAAAAACACCTAATGAGTCCAAGCACACCTAATGAGTTAAACAAGCACACTGCATTAGTGATAGCCAAAGCAGGAGCACCAGAGAAGGGATAATGATGCCCAGGAGGCCTGGAGTGCTCCCAGCCTGCCCAGATCTCCTACTCTCATGGCTTCCCTGAGCCTTGGAAAGCAGAAATCTAAGGCAGAGATGAGAAGCATGGAAAGTTTGCTTCAGGAGTCTGCAGAAGCTGAGGTGACTTGGAGGCTCTGGGAGCACCGAAGCTCCTTGGGCTGTGGAGGCTTGTTGTGGTGCTACCCTCCCAGTACACAGTGCCTTTCCCATGTCATGTGCAATTCCTACTGGGGATGTTCTGGGAAGGGCCAAATCAGTGTCTTTGCAGCCCTCTTGGAGACTTCACATGAAGCATACGAATGGAACCTGCTCTGGGCCATGCAAACTACAGTGGCCTGTGTGTATGTGGCTCATTATATGAAAAGGTGCATATGAAAATAAATAAACAAAAACTCTAAAGTGACAATGAAGAAAATTATGGAGTGTAGGACTTGCAAGATGGTTCTCTGAACAAAGACAAAAGGGAGGCCATGCTCTGAAATGAGGAGAGGCTGTGTCCAGAAAAAGGCCTCTCTCTCCTCTGCCTCAGGCACTGCCCGGCGGCAGATCGTGTTACTTTCCTAATGAAAAGCAGGCGCTTTTGGAATGACTTCATGCAAATGAAAAATGATTCCCTTCTCCATCTGGCTATTGGGGGGACCTGGGATTTGTCATGGGGATCCATGTGGCTCTACCCTCTCCTGATGCAGGCTTATGAGGAAGTGGGTTGAAGGACTGGCCGGAGCTGATCTCAACAAAGATGCTGCACTCAGATTCTGCACTTACCTTTTGTTCTCTTTGCTGCAAGGATGTGAAAAAGCAAACTAATATCTTTCTGGTTTTGGCTCAAGGAGGGCACAGTTCTAGACTTTATGCTGCAGTGAATGGGGAGTCCCTGAAGAGATCCCTGTTGAATGCTGCCCTTGGGGCCACATGAGCAGTCTTTCATGATGTTTGTCTCTTTGTGCCCCTTTCTGTTCTTGTGACCACCAAGTTCAGGCAAATGAACGCAGAGCACAGGTGCCTTGAATGCCATTATTCCTTTCTTGAAGCTATGGTAGCCCTGTCCTGGAAACACCAACCTGCATCTGCTTGTGAGGTCCCTTCATCCGGATTCCCTTGCCCTTTGTTTCACACCTGCCCTGCCATTCCTGGTTTTTCCTGCATGTCCATCTCTGTAGCAGCATCAGTGAGTCCACATTGTCCTGATGGAATGGTGACTGCTTGAGTCACTGGACCCTGAGCTTCTTGCTTGAAGGAACTGTGTCTATCACCTTTGAAACTCCAGTGCCTGGGGACTCAGCGTGGGATCTAGAATGGTTGACCCTCAGTAGGCCCACTGATATAGTGAATTAAAGAATTTCTGTCTCAGGCTCATAAAGCTCCACTTGATTTTCCAAGTTTGGATGAAGACTCTGAAAAGTGGCCCATAGACAATCACAAAGATAACTGAGTCTGGAAGAAAACCCTGAATTCTGCTTTTAGAGTGTCTCTGCAAGTCCCTGGAAGCAAAAGGCTTGCCAGAAAGAGAAATATTTTTTCTCTTTCTTCTGTTGCCACATCCTATCCACTCAGAGCTGAAAGCAGGACCTGTGTATTAAAAAAAACAAACCTCCTAGTATCTGAGGTGATACTATGTGGAGCTCTAGCAGAGTTTCCTAAGATACCTGTATACATTCTGAAACATCACAGTGAACTCTGTGGTGCAGTTTAGTGTAATTTGAGCTTCTATGTTTATGGTGCCTTTGGTCTAATTGTGGGAATTACCAGGTAAATGACAATTATTGTTGCCAAACTGTGAACAACTTCTGTGCTGATGGCCAGTACAACATTTGTAATCCTTTTTCTCCATTAATGCAAGGAAATAGTATAATAATGTGAAACTTCGGAAACTGTGACAAAGTCAATGGGTAACACAGGGCTCTCTTGACTGTAAATAAAAACACAGCCTTAAAAAGGAATTTACAAGTATCTGTTGGCAGAGTTGAAACTGTTCAGAGGAATTTCAAGCCTGGTTTGATTTCAGAGCTCTGGTAAATGATCAAGGCTATCTTTTTTGTGGCTCAGGGCTCTTTTGCTATATCTATCTTATTCCCAAGTACCATATTGTGCCCCTCTCCTTGGGATCCAGGGTCAAGTTTTCCCAATTAATCTAAAATGTAAAAGAAGAGACTGGTTTCTCCTAGAGCCAACTGGTTAGTCCCAGAGTTCATTTTGATAAGACTGGCTGTGACAGGTGCTTTCCCTCACTTGTCCACACAGCTCTATGTACTGAATGTCCTCACACCCAGATCTATAATGCTTGCTCCATTTCTTAGACTGGGAGGTGGGGCCCCACAGAAGGCACACTTCTGGAAGAGGCCCCCAAATCATCAGCGTGAAGGAGACGGCTAAGTAGCTAGAAACAACAGGTCCCTGTCCCATGGAGATGATTGCAGAGACATAGCCAGACTCCTCCCAGAGCTGCTCCACCTATTCGTGCTGCGTTCTATGATCAAAGCCAGCTATGTGCAGAGTATTCCTTCTTCACCAGGTACTCAAAGTTCAGGAGATGACCTTTTTATACAAGTAAGACAAGAATGTATCTTTAATTGGAGTAAAGGTTGAAGATACTTTTGTATGCCCTCTTTTAGATTTTGTTTTTTGCTTGTTTATTTATTCTTTTGGGTACCAGGAATTGAATTCAGGACCTCACACTTTCCAGGAAGGCAGTGTGTCACTGAACTAAATCCCTAGCCTTGTATGTTCTCTTTTGGATTATCTTTTATAGTTCATGACTGTAGTAATACAGAAAGGATGTGTTCCAATGACCACTTTTTTTGGTCAGAAATTCTTGGTGGAAACCAAGCAAAAACAGAAGAAATCTAAAGGCAGAAGTTCTGCAAGCAGGCAGCCCTGGGCTGGAGTAGAGCAGGTCATGTAGAAGGCACAGGGGTGAGGGGCGCACCAGCCTTTGTCCCCAATGGCTTTGCAATATGTCCAGAAGGACAGCTGCTGGAAGGTCACTGCTTCCTTCCTTCATTATCAACCACAGCCTGAACATACTCAACCACTGATAATGTTGCTTGGTACTCAGCATGTTGCATGCACTCATTAAGAATTCATTGATAAATGAAACTAGCGTGAATAGTTTTTGTTTCACAATTAGAGATGAAAATTTAGCATAAAGACACAGCACTGGTGTTTACATTAGTGTCAAGGAGCTTCTGCTCTGGTGAAAGGGCAGCTGTTCCTCTGTGTGTATGAGAAATTTGTTCCAAGATGCTCAAAGGGATCAAAATTCACAGATCATAAATTATACACATATTGCTATGTAAGTAGTTGTTTAGAGAATAAAGACAAGAGAAGTATCTGCATATGGACAGTATAGATAAAGTTTTGTTCCTGAGTGTTTTCACTCTGTGGTCTGTTGAATTCTTAGATGTAATATCCTTAGGTGTGGAAGACCCACTCTTAATAAACACTTTCTGATTTGAATACTAAGGTAAGTATGATTAATGTAAAGACTGGCATTACTAATAATGCTTGAGCTTCTTTGATGCATTTATGCTAATTTCCCTTGTGTTTTTATTCCATTTACAATTCTACAATGCATCTATAGTTTATTACTATTTATCATCTGTTTTTTCCCCATAATTTCATTGAGAGACAAATAGCAATGAGACAGTTTCAAGTCAAATTGGTAGGATAGTTTTAATAATTAACACATTGCATGCATTCTTTCTAGTGGTTAATTGCTGTACAAGATGAGGACATGATATCCTATTTACAAACACCATTAGAACAAAGCATTCTATTTATTAAGAGAATGTAACTATATATCTACCCTAACCACTCTGAACACACAGATACAAAATGGACATTCATCTGTATCCCTTTTTTTGTTAAGTTCTGTTATTTGAATATTATAGGTGTGTAAACTCAGCAAAATATTCTAAAAGAGCAGAAGACAGAATGTAGGCAATGGCTCAAATCACACCAAGGTTAATTGAGGGAGCCAGGATCTTCTTAGAAGCCAGTGTGCCTACAGGTACAAAACCTCAGAGCTACACGGTCTGAGTGGGTGAAGAGGAAATAGCAGTAGGACAAAGGTCACTGATTTCTTAACCTTGTCTGCTAGACAAGGTTCAGCCATTCAGCTGAATCAGGCAGCATCTAGCAAGACTTCTGTGGTCTTACCCTTTTTACAAACTCTCAAACACTTATCTTTATGCCAAGCATGTCAGAGCCTGTTAGACTTTAAGCAGGAGGGCCAGGAGGTGGAAAGAGCAGTAGGAGAAGAGCAGAGAGGGGCAAACTGTTTTTTTCTATCTCAGGAGTCCCTTCCTCCTTGCTTTCTTATAGGTCTGTAGTTTTCTTCTTCTTGAGTAAGACAGTGGGAATCTCATCAGAGATATTTATCATTTAATTTTGCTTTTACTGAAGTAAGAGGGTGAGTGGTGTGCTTTGTGCTTTACCACGTCTTTTTCCAACGTGGGCAAAGAGAACTGAAGAGGGGGCCGGACTCGCGGGGGAAGGAAATGCGCCATGCTGCTGGGCTTGCTGTGGCGCTGGGCCTCCCGCATGCTGTGCCGCGCGGGGCCGGGGAGTCCCGGGAGCTCCGCCAGCCCCGCTCCGGGCGCGGGACCGCAGCCCAGCGCCTGACCTCTGGATAAAAATAGAGAAAATGAAAAAGAGAAAAAATCAGTGATCTGTGTCAAGGGCAATATTGCGAGTGGGAAGACGACATGCCTGGAGTTCTTCTCCAATACAGCAGATGTTGAGGTGTTAATGGAACCTGTGCCCAAGTGGAGAAACGTCCGTGACCACAATCCTCTGGTGTCACCAGTACAGCTGATGGAGAGGTCGATTCATAGTGCAAGATATGTTTTTGTAGAAAACCTTTATAAAAGTGGGAAGATGCCTGAAGTGGACTATGTGATTCTCTCTGAATGGTTTGACTGGATTATGAAGAATATAAATGTCTCTGTTGACCTGATAGTTTATCTCCGGACCACTCCTGAGACCTGTCACCAGCGATTAAAGATGAGGTGTAGGGAAGAGGAGAAGGTCATTCTGCTGGAGTACCTTGAGGCCATTCACCAACTCTATGAGGAGTGACTGGTCACAGGCAGCCTCTTCCCTGTGACAGCCCCTGTTCTGGTGATTGAGGCTGACCACAACATGGAGAAGATGTTACAAATACTTGAACAGAAC
>NW_004524687.1:4819195-4823141 GCF_000260255.1 Octodon degus
GCTTGCCTCTTGGCTCAGTGTAAGTGAGCAGTATCTTCCCCTTGACTCGATTTGAGCAACCATTTTGGGGAGAAATGTAATTTTATCCCTGTGATAACCAATAAATCCTTCACCTAAAAAAAAAAAAAGAGAGAGAGAGAG
Source organism: Octodon degus (assembly GCF_000260255.1). NCBI lineage: Eukaryota > Metazoa > Chordata > Mammalia > Rodentia > Octodontidae > Octodon > Octodon degus. The sequence goes on from NW_004524687.1 coordinate 4,819,337, forward strand.
AACTGAAGAGTCAAACTGAGACTCTGGAAAACACTTTTGTCAAACTTTTAACATCTGCCAATACGCAAACAGGAAGCTTTGCAATGATAATTGTCACTTGCGCTTATTACTGTGCAGTGATACTAAAGGAGGGGGAGAGAGCTTGCTTTCTGCTGGAATTTGGTTAAAAGAAAATCAACACTGGGAGAGAGTACAGATGAATAGAGGAGGAGCCACATGTAGAGCTACTCAGAGAAAATCAAATAAAAACACGGCAATTGGAAGAGAGTGATGAACATACATCCTAAAGTCAAAATAAACCTGAAATAACAGATTTAAAAATGAAAGAAAACATAGACATAGACCTTAATAAAATGGCAATCCAGCCTATAGGGCTGCTAGTGGGTCACTCAGACTTGAGTGACCACAATACTAGGCAGCTTAAGAGAAGAAAAGAAAAAAATGGATAGATTAAAATAGTGCAGCTAAGGGCTGGCCTGATAGCTCAGCAGACTAAAGCACTGGCTTAGGCAGGCACAGGGACCGGGGTTTGATCCCCTGGGCCTGTCATGCAGGCCCTGCCCCTGGGGTGCTCTGAGATGGAGACTGAGACTATACATGCCTGTAATCCCAGCACTTGGGAGGTTAAAACCAAGAGGATCACTGACGAGTGTAGTGAGGCAATGTAGACCTTGGACTAAATACATTTAAAAAAAAAACCAAATTAAAAATAGTGTAACTAAACCAAGCCATATAGGATAGATTTGGGATATAAGGTTCTCTGCTTCTTTCTGTCAGCATACACAGGATCAAGTGAACTACTCCTTCCTGGATGAGTGGAAAGCTTTTTTCCCCTGCCCTCCCCTCCCCTTCCCTCCCCTCCCTCCCTTCCCCCTCCCCTTTCCCTCTCCCTCCTCTCTTTCCCCTCCCTTACCTCCCTCCCCTTCCCTCTCCTCCCCTCTCTTTTCCTGCACTGCAGTGTTAACTGGAACCTATAGGGACAAGAGTAGACACTGCCCAGCAAGTAGTGAATAGAACAGTACACTACACCTGCCCCTTGACCAGTGGTTTTCCACATGTTGATGACTAAAACTAGACTCATGTCTATCACCACGCACTAAACTAATATCAAAATGGATTAGGGCCAGAGTTTGATCCCCAGTACCACGTACTGCACTGGCCTCACCCCTGGGTGTGCAGAGCTGGCCACTGAGTCTGTGCAGGGTGGTGCACACCTGTAATCCCAGTGCTGGGAAGGCTCAAAATGGGAGGATCACTATGAGTTTAAGCTGTGTAGTGAGACCCTGTACCAAATACATTTAAAAAAATTAAATATTAAAGCAGAAACCATAATTTGCTAGGTGAGAAAATAGATACAACTCATAAAGACATAGGTACAGGCAAAGATTTCAAGAACAAAACCACATTAAATGGGAAATATTACAAAAATATTAACCACTGGTACCTCATCTTACTTTTCCATAACAAAAGAAATCATCAAATGAAAAGACAACCCACAGATTGGGGAAAAAAATTATCCACTTGCTCCTCAGATAAAAGACTAATATCTAGAATGTATAAAGAACTGAAAAAAACTAGACTTCCCAGATTGAAGACCCAATCAAAAAATGGGCATCTGAGATGAACACACATTTCTCAGAGGAAGAAGTACAAACAACAAATAAATATATGAAAAAATGATCAATTATCATTGGTCATTCAAAAGATGCGAATGAAAACAATACTGAGATTCCATGGCTTTTCAGAAAGAATGGCTATCATGAAAAAAATCAACCAGTAACAAATGCTGGAGTGGTTGTGTGGAAAAAGGAACCCTTCTCCACTATTGGTGGGAGTGTAGACTGGGACAGCCAACATGGAAATCAGTGTGGAGACTCTTAAAAAGTCTAGGACTAGAAGTCTCATTTAATCTGGCTATTTCTCTTTTTGGCATCTTCCCAAAACATTTAAAAGCATCACACTACAGTGATATATGCTGTGGTGGTTGATAAATTATGTCAACTTGACAGGTTGCAAGCTTGGCTGGATTCCCTAGGCCTTCCATGCCCTGGGGCATGAGAGCCTGCCCTAGGGTCAGGAGGGCCTACCCTAGAGTGACTCAGTACAAAAAGGGTATCTAAAGGGGTTGAGGAAGGCTTCTGCATGCCCCAATCACTTGAGGGAGTTCCAGTCTTCCCAGCACTACCTCCTCAGAGGAGCTTGATCAACGCAGGCTCACCATTCAGGAGGAGTTTGTTCTTCATCGTAGCCCACTACTACTTCCTCAGAGGAACTTCAGTCTTTGCACTTGGTGTGGAAGGAAGAAAGGCTTGACAGATGCCACAGCTGCTGCTCCTCCTCTGCTCTTCATTGTTTTCTGTTGCCATGAGCTACTGCCCTCTTCCACGTGCCACTCTGCTTGGAACTCTCGGAGTATGGACTGAAACTTCCACTAACTGTGAGCTAAATAAACCTTTCCTTTCTTCATTTTGGCTGTCAGGTATTTTGTCCCAGCAACAAGAGAAAAGTAACTGAGATATATGTGCATCCACATTAGTACTGCGTAGTTTGTAGTAGCTAAAACTTGGGGAAAATAACCCAAATGCCCATCAACTGAGGAATATGCATAAAGATTTTTAAAAAAATATAATAGAGTATTACCTGGCAATAAAGAAGGATAGGGTTGAGACATTTATTGCTAACTGGATGAATCTTGAGACCCTGCTCTTAAATAAAATAAATCAGACACATGTGTATATTACACCGTCTCTCTGGTGTGAAAAACTGAAAATATAAAAACCAAATTGTACCTAGATCCTGTGAAATAAGAAGAAATTATTAAAAAGAGAAAGAGAACTAGGGAGGGGGAGGGAATAAGAAGAAAGGGGAAAAAAGAGAAAAGCAGGATAAAATGAAAACAATGTTTTGTAAATAAGGAGGGGAAGAGTGATTGAAGGGAGTGGAGGGATATGGCAGGGGAAAAAAGACAAATCAAATTGTATCATGTACAGGTACAGACTCCTTATGATGAATGTGATTATTGTATATACTGAAATTGCACAAATAAACTTAATTAAACTAATAACAATAAAATTGATATCAAAAGCATCAGATGTTTCTTTCAATAGATCTTTCTCAAAGGGGAAGGAGATGAATAGGAAGGAGGGAGGAGAGAAGAGGGATAAAAAAGGAATTAAGATGTGTTATGTGTTATGTACCAGCTCCACACAAGGAAAGTAGGCATTGTGTACTGCAAACACACTGCTGCTACTAATAATAAAAACGAGTGCAAGTCACTGTGTGAGGAAGGTGTCCCCTCCAGTCTAGACTCACCTGGCCTCCAGGTCCCATGGCAGTCCTGCTTCTGATCTCAGCACAGGGAGTTGCTTTGGCTCTAGGCTGAGCTGGATGAGGGGCTGCTGGGTAGGCTGGGTCTGGTTCTGCCTCCTGACTGGGCCCCCTGGGCTCCTGGGCTGTACATTAATAAGCAGATCCATGAAATGAGACTTGGAAAAAAATAGTGTAAGAGAATTCCAGTCTGGAGGCCTGTTGTTTGTTGGTCTTTGTGGCTCTCACAGCTGTATTGTTGCTAATACAAAACTAATATTCAAAAATTTACTTGATTTACTTACTTTAGAGGATGGCAAGTTTCACCCATGTGCATCTGGGCATCATTTTGAAGTAAGCTGAGAAACTGTCATGCATGCTGTGTGTGTCTCAGGTTCCCAAATGCCTTGGCTACTTTTGTTTCATTGCTGAGACAAAATAACTGATGCCCAAATTAAAGAACAAGGAAAGGTTTAGTTATGTCACAGTTTGTGGAGGT
>NW_004524687.1:4824401-4839969 GCF_000260255.1 Octodon degus
CTATCATATCAATGACTCTCTGAGCTATCTGTTGCTTTTTATATTCTGCAACGATTTATTTAGATTTTGATCTTCGACAAGAGAAGCATCACTGTGTTGCAGTAAGAAGTCCGTCTGGAGCCCAAGTGTCTGATCTGAGTCCAGGTTTTGCCACCTGTGGCTTTGGACCAACTCCTGTGCTTCTCTTTGATTGCATTCCTTCATCTGTAGATCAGGACAACAATACGGGCTTCCTAAAGAGATCTCCTGTGTGCAAGTGAGCTGTGGGCTGAGTGGGTGCAGTTCACCTCTGTTCCACATGTTGTTGCTTGAGTTGCACCTGGGCTGCAGGTGCCCCTGTGGTCTCCTTTGCTTCTCTTCATTTTGACTCTGCTCAGACAACTCAGTTCTCCTTTATGTAGCCTCTCTCACCTGCATTTCTGTCTTTCAATAGTCTCCCTGGAGCTTTGTTACCCAGCAGCTGGCTCTTTGAAGGGTGGTACTAGAAAGTGTGAGGTCTCTTAAAACACAGAGACATATCAGCCAAAACAAGGCATGAGACCAACCTGATTTGACTGGAGGAGAAACTGATCCCACTATTTGATGACAAGAACAATAAAGTCTCATTGTAGAAGAACATGAAGAATAGATTATTGCAACTACTTTTGGTGTCATTATATTTATTCCCAGAAATGAGCACATCTCTGTAACACTGTAGCTGCCCAATGATAATAAGGTCAGCATTTCTTTATCTTATTTAATTCTTACAATTTTTCTTAAGTATTATTACTGCCCCTATTTCACTGAGCTAGTTGATGCTTGGAAATGTGGCATAATTTCCCAGTGGAGGACTAGAACTCAGACGCAGCCCTCAGAGATTAAACATGGACTGTCCTATTGAAAGACTGCACAGTCAAGGTTTTGTGTGTGGTTTACTTTTCTGTGGGATTATTGTGTCACCACTTCAGCCCTGTGGCTGCGTCTCCAGTTGATCTTGTTCAGTTCTGAGTAAGCTAGATGGTCCCTGACAGGCCAATTGTCTTTGAAACCAAAAGAGACACTGAGCTTAAGTTTTAACCCTACTCCAAACAACTCTTACTTTCTTCCAGAGGGGAAGACCTCTGGCAACTGATGCCTCACAATTTTTTTCCCAGCGATTCTCTGTGATGTGGTGCTGTGGGTGGCAGAATTTGCACAGTTTTGGTGAGATTTTCATGAAATTTATATTTATTCAAAGTGTGAGCTTTGAGATTTTGTCCTTCCTACTTCTATAAAATTACCATTTCATTTTATGAAATGGATGTGAAACTAGGTTGCACGTGATTTTAAATGAAGCTACTTGGCCACAGAAATACTGGGAGCCCCGTGTTCACTACCAGAATGCACCAAGCTTACCATTCTGCTGATGCTTTGGATACTCAAAGGCAGGGTGTTTCTGGTGCAGCAGCAGGAGAAGGCATGGGGTGGGGCCGTGAAGAGAAGGGCTGACTTCCCACATGGGCCTGTGTTCAGGGTATAACATGCTCTTTCCTCTTACCACTCTTTCGACTTGTGCCACCAAGTTGGAATTAGCATCATACTGGCATTATTTACAGAAACTATTTTTCTCAGAAGGACTGTCATAGGGTAGGTATAAATAATAGTGATAGCACGTAGCTATGTGTCCCTTTGAGGTTCCTGCACATGAGGAAGATGTGTGCTCTGTAACTATTTTCCCCATGCAGTGGCAAGCAGAAACACCAAACTGACACCCAGGATTCAGAAGTAGGTTTATTTATGACAATAGACACATCAGAATCATTTCCCCAAAACCAGGCCCTGATCTCTGGTGTTCTGGAGCTTAGATGAGATAGGCAGGCAGGAAGTAAAGAGGTAGAATGGCTTGTCAGTTGTGGATTGGTTTGTGTAATGTGCATCACAGTGACCATTTATGCACCACAGCGACCAGCTGTTTCTAAGGGACAGGAGCAACTGGAGCTGGAATAGGGACTATTAGCTAGGCAACTAATAAACTCAAGTATACTGGCTGGGAGGCATTTTGTGCTGTACCCTGATTGGCACTGATCAAGTTATTAGCAATCTATGTGGAGGGTGCTGTGGACATGCAGAAGTACAGGTGACCAGAGCTCAGTTGCTAAGACAAAACCAAGTTATCAGAATAAAAGACCATTTCCCAAGATCCTAAAGCCAACTGGAGAATATATGCTGGTTCTCACAAGTCCTCAATTAAAGATTTGAGTTGTATTCAAATGTCATTCTTTAAAAGAGATAAGTGAACAATGAAATTTTATCAGAAAAAAGTGTAAGAGTCTTAAAATTGCACCTACATGAGGGATTTTTGGGACATTGGCAGAGTTGAACTCTTGTCTAATTCCTAATCACTTGTCTGCTGTTCTGGGCTAACAAATGGGCTCCAAGGAGGGTAGATAGACAGGGAAGAGCCTGAGTATCTGAAGGAGGGTGGTAGTACACCAGGCTACCCACCTTCTGGGACTCCAGAGAGGTTGTGAACATCTGTGTGTGTAACTGCGAGGTTCCTCAGGGCTCCCAGCTCCCAGAGATGTTGCAGAAGCCATCTGTTTGTGCCAAGTTCCCTTCGTCTCCTCAGGCTGAGGAAAATGCTCTTTCTGATGATGATTCCTGAAAGAGGATAGACTTTCTTCTAGGTCATAAGAAAATTGAGGCCTTACCACAAAAGCTTACATCCCTAATCTCTACTTGGCAAGGTTCCCATCAGCTTGACCTAAGCCCCTAGGGGGAAGAGATAGGAGCAGATGAGAAAAAATGAAAAGGGAAACCCAAAAAGGGCAACAAGGGAAAAACCCAAAGAAAAGGGGCAAAAAAGGGTAAAAAAAGCAACAACAAACAAAAAAAAAAAAAAAAAATGAAAAAATTTGGAAAAAAAAAAAATTTTTAAGTTAAAAAACCAAGAAGTTAAGGCAAAGAAAAAAAAAAGGGTGGCCCTCAAAAACAAAAGAAAAAAAATATTTCAAAAAATAGAGCAAAGGAACAGAAAGAAGTTTTAGTAGAAGACAGGTGGCTGATGAATTAGTTACCAAATGTCAGTGATCAATAATATGAAGAAAATAATATCTCAGAATTTAATTGAAGTAGTGTTTAGCTTCTGGTCTGTTGGGTAAATTGTAGAGTGTTTTTCAGACTTCAGAGGATGTGAAGAGCATTTTAGTTCTAGATGCAATACAGATATGATAGTTATCCCAGAATGTATGAGTCACTGAGTCCTGGAAAAGGTAGGTGACAGGGATAAAAAGACCTTACTCCCCTTTCACATTTGGTATTGCTATTCATGTCATTGGCATGGAAGGCTGTGCCCACTGACAGACATGAATAAAGAGTTTCATCTTGATGCCAAGAAGAGGGGAACAGGAGCCAGTATTAAAGAACTTTCTAAATAATGCAGGTTGTTGAAAAACTAAATGTACCATCCCAATTGCTGGTTGAGATATTATCCTTTTCAGTGTTCAAAGGAAGAACTGAAAATATTACATGCAATCATTCACTTCAGAATGCCAGCTGTCAAAGTGACAGGCTCTTTTACTTGAAAACTAATATGCTCCTGGAATGTGACTTTGGCAGTTTTCTCAGTGCAGTCGTGGGCTCACTGTAAACTTTATTAGCACATCTTCAGCTGTTCAACTGATCTATGACTTTTCTTAAACTGAATTTCCCTCAGGATTTCTGTAATTGATGGAATTTTGAGGTGTCTCTCTGGGAGTGATGGATGGGAAGCTATGTATGGAAAGAAGGTTGCATGTGGATATCACAAAAGAGACTACTAGCTGTCCATCCAATGTGTTCTACTTGTCAGTTAGACCAAAACTCCTAACTTCTCTGCAGCTTGGGATCCTACGTGACTAGGAGCTCTCCAGCAATAGAAACACAACAAATATGCTCCATGTCTGATTGATTGTGACCCATGAAATCTTTGCAATGCTTGCCTGATAGTTTTTTCCACATCTGTGGCAGGATGCAAATGACTGTGAGATCTTAAGGGAAGGCAAGAGGACTGTGGGTGGAAGGGGCTTGGGTCTCTGATGCCCATTCATCAACTTGCTTGTTAAGGCCATAAGAATAAGCTTCTGTGTGTCACGTCATTGAAATATGAGTGTTTCTTTTTCATAGCAAGTAGTAATACACTAAGATGCAGACTGTTCAACTGGCTATCAAATGTGCTGTATAGGAATCTTGTCTTGAAACATATAAAGGTATTTTCTGATATGCATATCAGTTTCATATCATGTAGGGGCAAGTTGAACACAACTCCACAGACCATACATTTTTACACTCTCACTCCCCACCTATGTCCTAAGATTTGATGGAATTGAATAACTAATTGGAAAGAACATGGGACATACCTCATTTAACAAGAATTGTTTGAAGATCTGCCACTTCTGGGTCCAATGCTAATTTGTTGTGGATTAAAAAGGAAAGAATGAAAAGGAACAGAAGAGAACTGTATAGAACTGCTCAAGTAACTAGAATTCATGGTAATGTTTTTTCAGATTGTTTGATTCAGTGACTCAGAAATATCAGAAACATGAAGCATTTTTAAGAAGTTGCCAACATTTGTTGAACAGATAATCTGGGCTAAACACCTACATGTGCTGTATTCCCAGGAAATCCTAAGAGCTAACCATATTTATTAGTATAATTAGAATATTTTTTTCTTTTATATATTTGCTATAGGCTCTCGCTACACAGCTCAGTCTCATAGTGATCCTCCTGTTTTCAGCCTCCTCAGTGCTGGGATTACTGGTCTCGGTGGCCAGCTCAGTGCACATGAGGAATATTTCATATAAACGTGTGCCTTAGTTTACTTAACTTTTCCTAATATTAACAATCATTTAAGTATTTTTCCAGATTGTATTAATATGAACTAGACTATCATAAGCATCCTTATTCACTGCTACAAGAGTTATTTTTCAAATGTTGAGAAATGGTGGTTCTGGGTAAGACACATGATTTTAAACATTTCAATACATGTTGCCAAACTGAAATTCTTGCCACATTGGTGTCTATGTTTTTCTCAATTACACTTAATATTTTTATAGCTAAAAACTTTTTAAAAACCCAGTGTATAAATTGTCTCTCATCATTACTCCTAGGTATATGGTATTTAAGAGTTTTGGAGAAATTCTACAATAAAATACTTTGGAATGTTGGTATGAATATAATAAATGAAACATGAACTCTTTTTTTATTGCATGACCAAGTTGCCAGAAAGAAAGAAAAAAAGAAAGAAAAAAAGAAAGAAAGAAAGAAAGAAAGAAAGAAAGAAAGAAAGAAAGAAGAAAGAAAGAAAATCAGAGAATTCTTCCATGACTGGAAACAAAAGGAAGTTGGGAACACACAAGGTGAGCAAGATTGTGTTTTCTCTGGGTACGTACCAATCAGAGGTGGTCGCTACTCTGCATTTTAGCGAGCAGGAGCCAAGCAGAAAGACAAGGGTGAGACCCATTAGAAATCTTTAAAAATCTACCTGTTTTATGTAATAAGTTAAAATAACAATTTCTTGGCCTACTCGAAGGAGACATAGGGTAAATTTCTATTTTTGGTTGACCTGGGATAGAGCAGATAAAAAGGAAAATGTTTTTAGAGCTACTAGGTTTCTGTAGAAGTTAAAAAGATAATATGAAAATACTACAAAGAAAACGTATGCAAATAACTTCACTGAAATGGATGAATTCCTCACAATTCACATTGTGCCAAAACTCAGTGATGATAAAACAGATAATCTGAATAATCATATAGCTGGAATAAATTAGTGACTAAAAACCTTCCAAAAATAAATTCTCAAGAGCAGGTGGGTTCTTCCTAATATTAAAGAACTAACAATTACTTTCAGAAAACAGTAGAGGAAGAGATATATTCTAGTAATCTCTATGATACCAGCCCAACTTTAATTCTCAAATTAGATGAAAACAACAAAGAAAAAGAAAGTAATAGGCCAGGTCCTCATGCAACACAGAGGTAAAAATCCATGATAAACTGTTAACAAAGCCTGTCCTGCAGTATATAAAAAGAATTAAACATCACAACAAATCAAGGTTTGTTCCCGGAAATGCAAAGCTGGCTCAGTACTTGAAAAATTTAACAGTAATCATGTAAGGGACAAAAACTCAGTAATTATACTTTATCATAATTTTGTGTAATGCATTTACAGGAATAATGGATGGAAAACAATGTCACACTAGTCTGGCAAGAATAATTATGGCTATTGCCGATTAAGAGTTTGCAAGGAATTGTAAGATCCACAGACAAACTGAATTTCAATACAGTATAACACTGATCAAAAACAACCAATTATTACAACTAATGAGAATGAAGTAAATTTTGTTGATAATTAACATACCAAAGCTCTTGTGTTTTATATATAGCAGCATAAGTAAAAGTTATTTAGAAATAAATAAAACAAATTACACAAAACGATTTAGGGTGGATATTATGAAGCATCGTTATATTTTATTAGAAAAATGTTGAATAAAGTTGTTTTGCTTTCATCGGTTCCCATAAAAAAAAACACTAAAATGAGTGGTTTTGGTAAATAGAAATACATTCTCTCAGAATTCTGGAGGTTGGCAGTCCTTTTTTTTTTTTTGGTGGAATCAGGGATTGAACTCAGGCCTTTGCACTTTCCAGGGAAGCACTTATTCCACTGAGCCATCTCCCCAGCTCTGGAAATCTTGAAATTAAGATATTGGCAGAGGTCTGCACAGAATCCTTCATTGTCTCATTCTAACTTTGTCAAAGCTGACTTTGTATCTAGCTGTGATACTGAATTTGATTATTACATCTAGAAGTCTTTCGGTGTAGCTTTTGGGGTCTTGTCTTCTATGTAGAGTATCATGCTATCTGTGAATAATGATAATTTCACTTATTACTTTCCTGCCCTTATTCCCTTTATTTTTTTCCCTTGTCAGATTATTCTGGCTAGTGTTTCAAGAGCTATGTTGAGTAGGAGTGGTGACAATAGACATCTTTGTCTTCTTCCTGATTTTAGAGTGAAAGCTTTGAGTTTTTGTGTATTTAGTATGATGTTGTCTGTTTGTCTTAGATGGCTTTTATGAGGTTGATATAAAGACCATCTATTCCAATTTTTCATAGGATATTTTAAATTATGGATGAGTTTTGGACTATATCAAAAGCTTTTTCTGTATCAATTGAGATGATCATGTGACTTTTGTCTTTGGCTTTGTTGATATAGTGTATTACATTTATGGATTTATGCATGTTGTACCATCTCTGCATTTTTGGGATGGATCTCACTTAGTCCTGATGTATAATCTTCTTAATGATTTGCTGCATTGCATCTGCTAGTATCTTATTGAGGAATTTTGTATCTATGTTCATTAGGGAGATTGGGTTATAGTTCTCTTTTTTTGGTTGGCTGTTTCTCTTTTTTTTCTTATTTTAGGGAAGAGTCTAGAGAGTGTTCAGGGTCTCACTAGTAGATTGGACTTGTAGTGATCCTACTGTTTTCAGCCTCCCCAGTGCTAGGATTAGAGACATGCACCACCACACCCAGTCTTAATCACCTCGTTTTGATAACAGAATAATACTTGCATCCAGGAATGAATTTTGGAGAATTGCTTTACTTTCAATTTCATTAAAGAGTTTGAGGAGTATTTGCATTAAATCTTCTCTAATGTTCTTGTAGAATTCAGCTGTGAGTCCATCAGGACCTGGGATTTTCTTTGTTGGGAAGTTTTAAGTACATTTTAGTGTCATTAACTGGTATTGGGTTATTCAGAGTTTTTAATATCTTCTTGATTCAGTTTTGGAAATGCATATATATCTAAGAATCTCTCCATTTCTTCTGTGTTTTCTCTTTCAGGAGAATAAAAACTTTCAAGGTAGATATTGGTAATCTTCTGGATTTGCACAGGATCTGTAGAGATTTCACCCTTTTCATTTCTCAGTGCATAACTTGAGATTTTTCTTTCCTTTTTTGATAAGGTTGGCTAAGGGTTTATGAATTTTATTTATTCTTTAAAGAACCAACTCTTCAATTCAATAATAGTTTGTCTTGTTTCCTTAGTCTTCATTGCATTACTTCCTTCTCATATTTATAATTTCATCCCTTGTATGGGCTTTGGGCTTGTCTTTCTCTTCTTCTAGAAGACTGAAGTACAACATTGGGTTGTTCACTTTTGTTCATTCTGCTTTTCTGATAAGAGAATTCACCACTGTAAATTTCCATCTTAGGAGTGTTTTTATTACATCCCATAAGTTCTGATATGTTGTACTGCATTCCTGTTTAATTATACATGTATTTTTATTTTCTTCTTTAGTTTCACCTGTGACCCACTGATTGGTCAGGAGGGTGTCATTTAATCTCCATGTGTTTATGGATGTTTTGAAGTTTTTTGTATTTAATTTGCAATTTCATTGCACTATGGTCAGATGATGTGCATGGGATAATTTCTGTTTTCTTGCATATACTTAAGCATGACCTATGGACCAGTATGTGGTCTATTTTAGAGAACATCCCATGTGTAGCTGAGATGAATGTGTATCCTGCTGATCTTTGGTGGAACATTCTGAAAATATCTATTAAGTGCATTTTTTCACAGATTTGGTTCAGTTCTGATACTTCTTTGCTGAGATTTTGTCTACTTATTTTTGTGGAACTGGGGATTGGATATATCTTTTTGTGACAATGGGTATTAAGGTCTCCTATTACAATTGTTTACTGCTTATTTGATATTTTATGCCTATTAATAACTGTTGGGTGCTCCCATATTTGTTTATTATTGTTATTTGTTCCTCTTAAAGTTTTCCCCTAACAAGGGTGGTGAATGAAGGCAAGAGACAGAAAGAGGGATGTTGTGGGACTGTCCTGCTTCAAGGTTGTATATGGTGAGATTTTTGGACTTATGTGTAAACATAAGAATTATATAATTCTTTGTGTCTATTTTTAAAAATATATTCTAATTTTTAAATGTTTTTTCATCATATTCTGTAGGGACTTAAAGTTCAACATATCAATACTTGATGAAAAATATCTGTTTCATGTTATGCCTAAGATGTTTGATATTCAGACAGATAGTGAGGTTAAGCTTAACAGCCTAGGTTGTATGGTAATAACAATAAGCTTTTCTTCTGGAGGGTTAACAACCTAAGTTTGCAGACCAAAATTGGAGAAAAAGGAGGGCCACAAGGAAAGCCAACATTTTGGCCCTAGCCTTCCAATGTCAATTAAGACTCAGGACATATGAGAACTTTTACTGTAACATCATGTAACTCGGTAGTGTCCCAAATTTTCTGATCAAGGAGATTATGGGGCCAAAGAGGAGAGTGATCAATGATGTAGACTGTGCCTAAGGAGAGTCACATGGAAAGAAAACATTCTCTCAGGCTTTCACAGAGAGCACATTGGTCAAGCAATGGCCGTGACTCATCCACATGGCTGACACTGACAAAGGTTCTATGATCTGAGGTACAGGATCTCAGAATACATCCTGAGCAGATTTGACTGACCTTATCAGACCCAAAAGCTACAACTCTTGTTGCATAGGTCCTGCTTTACCTTGGTCTTAACCATCCAGCAGAAAAATGGTAAAACGAAGTATAAGAAGTAAAGCCATGGTGTTATGTTGAGCTGTAGGGGACTCAGGTCAACAATTTCTGACATTGCCCGTGAAGCAGAAGACCCAATACTATTATGGACTACTGGTCTCTTTTAGAATATTTTGCTGAGTTTAGACACCTATAATATTCATATAACAGAACTTAACAAAAAAATGGATACAGATGAATGTCCATTTTGTATCTGTGTATTCAAAGTGGTTAGGATAGATATATAGTTACATTCTCTTAATGAGTAGAAGAATTTGTTCTAATAGTGTTTGTAAATAGGATATCATGTCCGCATCTTGTACAGCAATTAACCACTAGGAAGAATGTATGCAATGTGTTAATTATTGCAACTGTCCTACCAATTTGGTTTGAAACTGTCTCATTGCTATTTGTTTCTCAATAAAATTATGGGAAAAAGAAAGATATCCTACCAGGTATTCTTTCACAAAAAAATAAATAAAGATGAAAAATAAAGTTTTCCCCTAAAAAGTATGTAATGACCCTCTTTAACTCTTTTGACCATTCTTAGTTTGAAGTTCTCATTGCCTGCCAACAGAATAGGTACTCCTGCTTTTTTTCTGGGTTCCTGTCGTTTGGAATATTGCTTTTCATCCTTTGACTTTTAGTTTATGGATTTTTAGTTAAATGTGTTTCTTATATATAACATATTGTTAGATCTTGTTTTTTCAATCCATTCTACTGACATGTTTCTTTTGATTGATGAACTGAGGCCATTTATATTGACAGTTATAACTGATATACTGGCTTGTCGTTGTCATATTATTTTTGTGCTTTTGGGTTCCTGATTTTTCCTTCTATTTGATTGCTTGGCCTTCCTAGTTGTTTCTTGGAATTGTGGTCATTTTTATCTCTGTCTAGAATATCTTTCAATGTTCTTTATGGAGTAGGTTGGTTTGGTGGTCATGAATTTCCTCATTTCTTCTTTGTGATGGAAGAATTTTATTTCTCCATTAATTTTGAAGGGTAGTTTTGTAGGGCACATCAAACTGGGTTGGAAGTTGTTTTCTTTCAGCATGTAAAATACTTGTCTTCAAGTTCTTCTTGACTTGAGGGTTTGTGTTGAGAAGTCTATCATGATTTAGATGTGCTTTCCTTTATAAGTGATACATTTCTTTTCTTCAACAGCTTTTAATATTCTGTTCTTTTGTTGAATTTCTGAAATCTTGATTATTATATTTCTCTGTATAGTTTTACTTTGTTCATGACTGTTTGGAGTGCTATCTGCTTCATTTAGTTGCATGTCAAATTATCCACACTATGGAATTTTTCTGACATTATTTCTATGAAAAATTTTTCACAGCATTTGTGCTGTCTCAAACTTTCTTTTTGATTGAAATCTATCTTATTTTATTCTTCTTTGCTTTATCTTGTAGCTATTGGGTTGATTTTTCATCATCTCTTGCTATTTTTAAGATGTCTTTCTTTTCATTATCTTTTCATTATCACTAGCAATTCTGTCTTCAAAATCCAATAGGCTATGTTCTTCATTCACTTTGTTGCATATACTTTCAGTGGAGATTTTAATCTGTTGGATTTCTGTTTGGATTTGTTCTATGCATGCCACTTCTTTCCTATGTTGGATATTTTTTATTTCTATCATTTTTCTAAGCTTATCTATTCTTTTTATCTGTGTCTTCTCTAATATATTTAATTTTAAGTATCATTTCTTTTTGTGCCTTAGATTTTTTTTTTTGACATAGCTTTTTTCACTTCTATTGCTATCCTTTCAAAAAGTCCTAATGTTTGACTTCCAATTTTATCTATCTTATTTTGTTCCGGCTTATCCTGGGTGGGCTGGGGTTGCATTTTGCTTCTTAATATTGTCATTTTCTCTTTTTATTTTATTTTGTTTTCTATATTGATATTTGTCAATTTCTTATGATTGATACCTTTATTACTGACATTGAGGCTTCTCTAGGAGATGTCTGTTCTTCAGGGATATCATCGAGATATTGGTGGTTCTTTATAGTTATCCCAAGATCCTACCCTCCCAATTTATGAAGGATGTAAAGTTACTATGTGGCTCAGCATCAATCATCTAGTACTAAGCTGTAGTGATGGTTATGGCCCCATACAACCACAGCATTATAATACAGGGGAGAAACACTGATTATAACATGTGTGACATCTTGGCTAAAGTAGTACTGTTAGTAACAAAAATAGTTTCAAATACAGATTAACTACTGACAAACTATAGTAACCATTAGCCTGTTGCCTCCAACCCTAGGAGTAAACTCTAGAATTATATATAACAAAATTAAATATACAGCATGTACTTGTATGCAGTGATTTTCCCTACTAGAATGATTTTACCCTTTTTGAGGGGTGGTTAGAATGGGTAGTGGATATGACAAATTGATGAATGAGGTCAAATATAGTAGTGTCAAGGCTCAAGGCCAAAGGATGATCACCTGAATTTTGGGAAACTGGAGGACACAGGAGAAAAAAATGAAATTGAGTGCAAAGGAGTAAACAGAAAGGAAAGAGACAATTGAAAGTTTAAATTCAAGAAGTTGTTGAGGAAAGAAAGAGGATCAATGAAAGAAAATTAAGGGCCAGCCAAATAGCTCAGTGGATTAAAGCATCTACTTAGACGTAGGGGATGGGAGTTTGATCTCTGGGCCTGCCATGCCAGCCCTGCCCCTGGGGCACACTGAGAGGGTGATTGAGACTGGGCATAGTGGTTGGCACCTGTAATCCCAGCACTTGGGAGGCTGTAAACAGGAGGATCACTATGAGTCCAATCTATGTAGTGAGACCCTGTACACCCTGTACACCCTGTCCTAAATAAAAAAAAATTAAAAAAAATATAAGATACATAAACAATAAAAAAGGAGGAAGAAAGAGGACAATGAAAGAGAAAATCAGAGAAGGACACCAGAGAAAGAGAGGAGAGGAGGAAAAGAATACACAAGAAAAAAATAACTCTGAAATAAAAAGCAAAACAAAACAACATTCAACAAGTCAGGAAAGGGATGGCCAACCAGACAAATAAGAGAGAATAAAAGCAGTAAAATACCTCTGGTGTTTACAGTTCTGAATAGTGTCCATGTCAGATCCCAGAGATGTGCTATAGACTCCAGTCAGGTTTTCTGTGGGAACTGTGCCAGGTATGGAGCTGACCTTGGCCTCAGGATGTGGGGCTCTGACTGGCCTTGTGTTGGTGGAGTTTTCCAGAGCTCAAATGCTCTCTCCTAGCTGCTGCTTAAGACACTTCCATGTTGCTTGTCTAGCTAATTACTCTGCCCTCCACAGGTGTGTGTGCTCCCTGTGCCCAACCCGGCTGTCCTAGGTCTCCAGGTTCAATCCATCTGTCTATCACTCTAACTTTTCAGTCTTATGTGGAGGATGCTGTAAGGATTTTGTTTTACATGTGGAAGTTTGTTGGCTTGACAAAGTTTCTCTGGACCTGGGAATTGGATATGGACAGTTTGGCCCACGAATAGTAGTGGTAAACCTAGGGCACATATCCCACATTGGGCTGTTTGCATGAGTGAAAGATCTGAAAGATTTTTCATCACTGACCTAGGAATTTTGGTCTTATGCCCTACACTGGGTTGGCAGCATTAAGGTAAACAGTAGGACAACTGTTTGAATGTACCCTATTGGGGACTATATCTGGCCCCTGATCCTTCCCAAAATCAGGTCTTCACGACCCACAGAGACATAGCCAGAAATATACTTAACTAATCTTCTATGCATCTTCAAAGCCAATCAAATTGGCAGTCAGAATGAACTGTCACGATGAGTCACACTCTTGTGAACAAGGTTTCCCTGAAGCTTCAGAAGACCTTGAAGGCCTTTTGGAAGAATGGTCCTAAGTCACTTTCCAGAAGTTAAAGATTTGTGGGGGCTGGTGAGATGGCTCAGTGGTCTAAAGCACCTACTTACAACAAACTAAGCAAAGCACAGGGACCGCGGTTCAATCCCCCAGCACCACATGCCAGCCATTCCCGCCCCCTGGTGGGCTGAGCTGGCCACACACACACACACACACACACACACACACACACACACACACAATAAATAAATAATTAATTAAAAAAAAAGATTTGTGTTGTGTTTCTAACTGTTGCCCTGCAGTGCGCATTCTTGCTGGATGTCTGCGTGGGATCTTGAGGTTTAGGAAGAAGCCACAGACTGAACTGGCCACCAGAAGGAAGCAGAGTGCACTGTAAACACAGAAGTAGAAGCACTTCTGTGGCAGCTGTTGTTTTAACATGTTCTTTGTTAGTGTAGCTCCTTTTCATTCACTTCGTTCTCTACTTCTATCTATCATCAGCAGGGTTGCCATCAGGGGTCCTTTCTATAAACTACTTCCTATTAGAGTTGGCATCAGCCATGCTGTCTTTTTTGTTTCCAAGAGCACATGGTCACTGATGGTCAGCCAATGACTCAGAAACGGATGGCCAGGAAAAACAATTGCAAAATGTGCCAAGCAGCTCCAGTCCATTTTCTTTGTTTGCTCTGTGAATGTGGCTGTTTTTCTCTCAATGTGATGTGATGCATGCAATAGGAGCATGTGGTCACTAGCTTTCAGGCATTCCTTTTGTTTTTGCTGAGACTTTCAATTTTATCATTTTACCTAGTCCAGTAAATAGTCAGTTCAGCTGCTGACAACCCCAAACCTCCACCTGGCCTTCAAAAGAAGTCATACCAATATGAGATGATAGATAAAATATAGAGATAAGTGGAAGGTCAGCTGTAAGAGGAAACCAGAATTGAATGTTCTGTTGTATTTTATTTTGGGTAACAACTCATATTCATATCTGTGCGCTATAATTTGCGAGGCACTTTGTTTTTTGGTCTTTTTTTATTTTAGGGAAGGGTCTATAGGGTGTTCAGGGTCTCACTACTAGATCAGATTCTTAGTGATCCACTTGTATACAGCTTCCCAAGAGCTGGGATTACAGATGTGCACCACCATGCCCAGTCTCAATTGCCATCTCAGTGCACCCTGGGGGCAGGGCCGGCACAGAAGGCCTGGGGATCGGACCACAGTCCCTGTGCCTGCTTGCAGTTGCCTTCATCCTCTGAGCTATTTGGCCAGTCCTTGCAAAGCATTTTGGAATACCTCATTTGCTTCTCCTAAAAGCTACAAAGAATATTAAAAGAATTGTGAATAATGATTTTCTTCTTAGGTAAGATGGGGATGTGGACTTTTACACTTTTTCGTATCACCTTATTTTTCCAATGCACATAGAATATGTTGTATATTTAAGATTTAAGAATATATACACTGCTGGGGATGTAGCTCAGCGACACTGTGCCTGGCTGGCAAGTGTAAGGCCCTGAGTTTGATTCCTGGAAGCCAAAAAGAAAAATATCCATACCAACTTTCCAAAACAAAAGTCATAATTATATCCTGAAAGCACATGCTAAAAACAAAATAATAATTCAAAAAAGAATGCATTCAAACAATGAATAATAAAAAAATGGCACAAATGTATACAATTGGGCATCTAACTAATGGTGCATGGAATTCTTTTAGTTAAACTGTTGAAAATATTCTGTAATTTGAAATTATATCAAGATAAAAACATTACAATAATATAAAATGATTAAGAGCATGTAATTCTTGAATAATGTTTAAAATGGAGCAATTCTAATTCATTTACTTGAAATTTCCCCACAAATTCCAGCAATGTCTAGATTTTGGGTTTTGCTTATAACCACAGATTTAAAATATAGTAGAGCAAACTGTGGAGGAGGTAGAAGTTGTCACATGCCCGAGGCTATGCATGACCATGTGTGTTATATGTGTTTTATGCGCAGTGTAGGCTGTGTGTGCCACATGTGCTATATCATTTACTGAAACCTAAAGCTAAACAAATTGCTTGACTTTTCTTTGAAGGCAGGTGTGCAATTACAGTGTGGCTCTGCTGTTTTTCTTTTTCTCTCTTTCTTTTTTTTTCTGGTTTTTTGGTACTGGGTATGAAACTCAGGACCTTGTGCTTGCCAGGCAGGC
>NW_004524687.1:4840579-4845781 GCF_000260255.1 Octodon degus
CATATGGCATTTCTCCTCTGGTTTGTTTTACTTAATAAATTATTTTGAAACTTTTTTTTTTTTTTGACGGAACTGGGGATTGATCTCAGGCCTTTGTGCTTGCCAGGCAAGCACTTATTCTACTGAGCTATCTCCCCAGCCCTTAATAAGTTATTTTGGAAGTCCATTGTCCCTGCTTGTTCTGAGACTTTTCCTTTGACATAAAAAGTTACTCAGAGCATAGATCTCTTCCTCCAGCAGGACTGGAGGGGAAGGGAAGTACATGACTCTGTTTGGATGACACTGCCTGTCATCTACTGTCCCTTGCTTCATGTTATCTTTTGGATTTTCCTTTTAACTTCAAGTATTTGTATCTTAGCAATTAATGTCTTGTCGTCTACAAAATTGATGAGATTTCCAGATTGCAATGGAGCTTCTCTGTGGAGTCTGTTTTGTTGCTGTTGTTGGCTAACTTTATCCACATTTGCTTTTTCTAAGTTATGTTTATTGTCACAGGATCTCTCGCCAGTCCCCTGGCAGCCAGGTCTACGAAACTAATTTTCTGTGTTTCGTGTGATCACGTATTAGGCGTGTATTGATGTGAGAAACTTAATATGAGAAACTTTTTGTCTGTCTGTCTATCTATGTATCTCAAAAAAAAATGAGTTACTTTAAAAAAAAAAGGACTAGTACAGCCAATTCTGTTGTCTGGATACTCTAGTTTCTGAACACAAATTATTTTACCAAATATTTTTGGGACACTCTAAAGAGAGAAAGAGTTGATTAAAAATTCTAAGGTATTTTCTTCTATATTCGAGGAGTTACATTGTTTCTGGGATGGAAAAAATGTTATTCGGTATGTGATAAAATTGGGTTTCTGAGCTAAGGATCAAAGCTGTACAACATAAGTACATGAAGTTGCAAGTCAAACATGTAATAAAGGCATTTACTTTTGACCCAACTCTAACTCTGGTCATTTGACCCTGGCTATCTTCATTGGCTGCCTGTGTGATAAAATCCCCATACACAGGAATTACAAGCTTAAGTGTGGCTCCACCCTTTGATGGGTCCCCCAGGGAGGCAAGAGGTACCACATTGAATTGTTCTGCTATTACCACAAAAACTTGACTCCCTTCCCTGCAGAAACAATTCAGCAAAATGACAAATTTGTGTGATGCTGGAGCTAATCACTACAGTACCTGAGGAAGTAAAGGGATTTGGGGGTAGACAAACTATCTAATCTCCTGGAGGCATTATACAGGTTGGAGAAGTGATGTTTTAAAACTTTTAAAACAGAGACATGAAAACATCAGGACTCCTAGCATTGAATCTAATCTTGTGAAATGAATGGAGTGACTGGAAGTAGCTTATGAGGCCATTTCTTTCTTTTTTGAAAAAAAAATGATATGATTTTTATTTTTAAATGTTTCTTTCATGAATCTCTGATTTTTTTTTTTTTTTTTTTTTATCAGGAATTGAACTCAGGACTTTGCAATTGCCAGGCAGGCATTCTGCTGCTGAGCTATATCCTTGCCCCCATCCCCTGCCATTTCCTTTCTGAGACTCATGACCAACTGGAATTAGGTGAAGAGGCATGGGGTGCTGCTTTTAGCCCCAATTTTGCACTGGAGTTTAGAACCTTTTTCCCACTACAAATTTTGTCATTCTAAGTTTAGACTATTACTTTCTCCTCCCCATTTGTATTAATTTTTTCTTTCTACCATTAATTACTCATATTTGGAAATGGAGCCGATTGCGCCAAAGTGTTGGACCATTATCATCATCAGCAGCATCACTGTTATCACCATTATGGGGCAACAAGAAACAAAGCACCAGCATCGCTCACTGGAGGGTTGCTCAAGGCTTCCCAAGAGGAATCTTAGAATCACATGTCCAGGGCAAAAAGCAGATGTTTTCTTCTGCATTTCAAAATGCAAATGTATCCTCTCACCTGCTATCAGCATGACAGCACTTCAAGCCAGTCCAGGGAAGGCAGCTGCCTTAGCTTGTTGACATAAAGTCAGTTACCAAAGAGCCAGTGATAAAATCACTTCCTCAAATTTCTCTGAAGTTAATGAAATTGAAACTCATAAGTGAAGTATTGATCACACTTGTCATAAAGCAGTGTGTCATTAGAGAGAAAGATTGTGACAGTTTACTTTGGGAAGCAGCATTGCTTTCTTCAGCATGCTGGTAGCGCTCTGGCTTGAAAGAGATATATTTGTTTCTCATGTGGTACTTAATTGATGTTTGAATGCTTTGTTTCACAAAATGTTTATGCCCATTTAAGATGTCTCTAGAAATGTCCTGATTTTCTGCTAGCTCTGAATAGAAACAAGTGATGTTTAAATTTTTGTGAGCCATTGCTGTCTTCCCTACAGTGAGCTGAAAGCTGAGATCTAGGTGAGCTGTAGATCAGCCCTGCGTTGGAGCCGCCTTCTGCAGTCAGCTGCCTGCAGACTCCAGCACTCCATTTTCATCTTCTTGTTAGGATTCACCAGGGTCACAGAACGAATCTCATTGCCAGCGCTGCTATTTTGGGAGCCAAATACGATTTCTGTACGTAACATCTCAGACTTCTGAAGGCATTGTGTTCACTTCCTTTTCTACTCTCCCTATTTTTCTTTCTGTATTTCCTTTCATCATTTTCTCTTTTACAAGAAAGGACTGCAAGAATTTGGGAGAGCCTATCCTTCAGTGTCAATATTTTCTCTCTTTTTTACTTTTATTTATTTACTTGACTTGCTGTTTTCTTTGAATGGCTTGCTTCAGATTTTATGACTTAGTGTGTTTACTTACATGTTTCTGTCCTTCATAATTTTTTCTGCTACATAGCTGTGCACTAGACATGGTTCCCATTGGCATCTATATCCTTGTAGGAGCTTATGTGGCATTCTTCCTTTACCATAATGCAAGACACGCCATTTGATTCCTGTCCATTTCAAGGGGTGAAGTTCATTTTCAAGGAGACAAAAATTAATTTTGTAGAGACTGAAAAAAAATGTATTCCTTTAATGTGTAATGAATTCATGTATAATTAGTACAGAGATATCTAGTCAAGATATACTATTAATTCACCATGAATTTCTTATAGGAAATGCCATCTGAAATACTTCTCCAGAGAAGATAATGAAAAAGAAAATGTGGTCTCTCCTATTAGAAGCTCTTTTTGTATTTTAGGGAAGGGTCTACATGGTGTTCAGGGTCATACCACTAGATCGGACTCATAGTGATCTCCTGTTTACAGCCTCCCAAGAGCTGGGATTACAGGCTCACGTCACCACAACCAGTCTCAATTGCCATGTCAGTGTGCCCCGGGGGTGGGGCTGGCACAGCAGGCCGGGGAATTGGCCCCTGTGCCTGCTTGCAGGCTATTTAATCTGTTGAGCTATTTGGTCAGCCAGTGTTAGAAGCTCTTGCTTCAGTCAAGCATTTTAAATAAATGACAGGACATTACAAAGTGGGGAACAATGGATATTGTTACTCAGTGATCATAGTTCTTGGACTTTGGTGTGCTTTACTTAACCTATTCTTTATCAGTCCTTTCATTTTTTTTCAAGTAATAATTCCTCAAAAACCTAGATTTTAAGGTTGAGAAATGAGTGGACCTGGTTTTTAATATTCTTTTCTATTTGTAAGACCATATTGTAAGCATTTTTTTGTTTAATTGTATCTTTATGTGTGCATATATTTTCCCCTTGAAGCCACTGCTAATTATTTGTACCTAAAGAATCATAAACAACACTAGAGAGGCCAGAGAAGAAGCAGTGCATAGTGTAACACACAGGAGCTTGGAGAAAGGATGCAATCATTAGACCCAGAACATTTCTCACATTCAACCTACTCAACCGTGTCTGAGTAGCTACATGGTCTTCTGCTTCATCCTCCAGTGGTCCTCCATCAACCCATATCTCTCCATTCATTTGAATACTCTCTACCCCTATTTTGTGAGGAGGTTACCATTTTAGAAATAGGTCTTGCAAAACACACCGTAACAATATTTCTGTACTTACTTGTCACACAGTGCACTTTCTTCTTATGAATGCTTGTGTTTGTTTAGGAGTCTCCTGGTAGGATGAATGCATACTGGACAGAAATGTGCTTCAGATTAGGAGGAATTTACTTCCTAAGGTCTGGTCAAGGTAGGAGCTTCCTGAGAACAAAATAGGCCTCCGTCTTTTCTGACATCAGTAACTCCCCTCTCCCATCATCAGGGGAAGAGAGCAAGATATGGGGATCACTGCCACATGGATACTAGGAAATCAATCAAATGTGTGTAGGTGGGACTGGGCATCGGTGCCTAAAGCAAACAAGCTACCCCACTCCTGAGATAAATATCCTGATTGGTTAAGGTCAGCTATTAGCTGCTAGGCAACCTTGTGTCATGTGTTACAAACTTTGCAAAAGTATAAATAAAGGATTGTTTTGTTGTGTGTGGAGTTAGTCTTGCCCACCAGGCAGACTAGCAGCCACCTAGCCCAGCTTTTGTCTTCTTCTCTATCTTTCTCATTTCTGCCACTGTGTCTCCCCATGTAGAACAATTCACAGTAAGACCAATGGACATAGAATGTTAAAAAAATAACAATTACACATTTTTACACAGAAATTTAGAAATCAAACCCTATACAACATTGTAGCAGGCCAATCCTATGACATTTTGTGACATGCTTACATTTTCATTTTGACATAACATTTTTAACCAGTCTTCTTTATCTAATACATAAGAATTTTTCACCTAATTGAGCAAAGCTAGAGGATTTAAGCTCTATCTGCTCTTTCTTTATTTTATCCTCCTTTCCCATTTGGGACTTGATTGTAAAACAGTACTACACGCTAAATCCTTTATGATAGTCTTAGAAAGTAGCACAAACAAAACCCAAAAGAACGACAAACATTTTTGTATACATCTGTATACATCTATCAACATCTATGGTTCTTGAAACTCTGTTTTTCCCATTATTAATGCAATTTAACTTTTCCCTGTTAGGCTCCTCTTAAGCCTCTTTTTCTCTTTGTGCTCTCTTATCTCTCTGGCCCTAGTGAGCCACTCCTGGCCCTAGTGAGCCTCTATCCCCAAGTTTTATACCCAGTGTACACCTGTGTGGACTACTGCTGCCTCCAGTCAACCCACTCCCCTCCCTTATGCTTGCTCTTTAGAGGTGATTCCTCTACCCACACTTATCTCCAGGCATCCTGATTGGGCACCAAATGTAGGGATCTGTT
>NW_004524687.1:4845881-4847583 GCF_000260255.1 Octodon degus
TTCAGCTGCTATGAGTTCTGAGAGTTCTTTTTTTATTTCAGAAAAGAATCGTGCTCTGATTTCCTCTATATCTTTCTGCTGTTGCTTATTTACTATCGGCGCTATTAGTTCATGCATTTGAGCCGAGCTAGTATCCTCTGCACTTGTTCTGGGTGTGCACTGGGTTTCTTCCATATGTTTCTGCATTTGATTCTCTAGTGCAGATGTTATTAATTCAGTGATTTCTTTTTTTATTTCCAATCTGAGGTCCTCTATATCTTTCTGCAGCTGTTTCTTTATTTCACAGGCCATTAATTCATTGCTTTGAGCTGTGTGATTTCCAATTTGTTCTGTGTTAGTGTCCTCTGCTCTTGTTATGGGTTTGCTTCGCTTTTGAGGTTGCATTTTGTTCCTTCTCATCATTTGATGTAGCACTGTCTTTTGACCTCTGTTGTATATCTTTGGTGTAGTCATAACCTTCGCATGTACTGAAGTTCCTGTGCAGCTCTACAAAGTTTGAACTTATCCAGCTGTGTCTAGCTTGTGTCTGGCTGCTGTGCTCAGCTCCTTCCTGCTACTGCCCTTGAGGGTGAACCTGTTGTGCCCCTGTGGCGAGATCTTCTGCTCCTGGACTAGCTGGGTGGATCTATCCTCTACACACTCTGCAGGGGTTGCAGCTGCAGAGTTACACCCCCGACCTGTATGCCAGGCCTGAGCTGTGCCTGGAGGGGGCAAAGTGAAGTAAGGGGAAGAGGAAGCTCTCCCACACACTCACAGGACCTGGGCTAGGACTGGTTCTGGGGATTCCCCGAATGCGGCAGAAATTCCTACTCGGCGGGCGGGGTGGGGGAGGTCTGCCGAGTGGTGGGGAGCGTCCCAAGAGAGAGGGTCCGGCCCATGCTGTGCCTGGGCTAGGACTAGTCCCGCTGGCACAGGGTGGCAGAAAGCTCTACCACACACTCAGGGGACCTGGGCTAGGACTGGGTCTGGAGGTTCACGGAACGTGGCAGAAATTCCTACTGGGTGGGCGGGGTGGGGGAGGTCTGCGGTGTGGTGATGGGCATCCCAAGGGGTGGGAGAGGGTTTGGCCCACGCTGCACCTGGGCTGGGACTGGTCCCATCGGTGCAGGGTAGCAGGAAGCTTTCCTACACACTCACCGGACCTGGGCTAGGACTGGGTCTCGACATAAAACTTTTAACCAGTCTTCTTTATGTAATACATAAGAATTTTTCACCTAATTGAGCAAAGCTAGAGGATTTAAGCTCTATCTGCTCTTTCTTTATTTTACCCTCCTTTCCCATTTGGTACTTGATTGTAAAACAGTACTACACACGAAATCCTTTATGATGGTCTTAAAAAGTTGCACAAACAAAACCCAAAAGAATGACAAACATTTTTGTATACATCTGTATAAATCTATCAACATTTATCATTCTTGAAACTCTGTTTTTCCCATTATTAATGCAACTGATCTTTTCCCTGTTAGGCTTCTCTTAAACCTCTTTCTCTCTTTGTGCTCTGTTATCTCTCTGTCCCCAGTGAGCCACTCCTGGCCCTAGTGAGCCTCTATCCCCAAGTTTTATACCCAGTATACACCTGTGTGGACTACTGCTGCCTCCAGTCAACACACTCCCCTCCCTTATGCTTGCTCTTTAGAGGTGATTCCTCTACCCACACTTATCTCCAGGCATCCTGATTGGGCACCAAATGTAGGGATCTGTT
>NW_004524687.1:4848537-4852663 GCF_000260255.1 Octodon degus
AATAAATAAATAAATAAATATCTGTTTGACTCTCCTAGAAATGTGTACAATGATTGTTTTAGAAAGAAGTATGTATCACCTACAATGTGTTTAAGGTGAAACTCTGACTTGTAGTTTAGTGATCTTTGCAGATTTAAAGGATTTCTTTCTTTCCTCAATTTGCACTGATTTTCATGTATTTCTGGTTTATGAAACTTTAGTCATTGATGATAATAGAGTGAGAAGAAAAATAATGAATTACTGGCACTCCTGTTTGGTTGGGTGGAGATGTTACTAGGTGTAAATTATTTTTTCTTAAATTTTTAGTACAGACTGATGTTTATTAATAAAATCATTTGGAAATAAATGGAATATTTTATTTCAAATGTGTGTATTCTTTTCTCCCTTGGAGAAATCTTTGTGCAGATGAATCCCCAGGAGTGCTCACCCAGCCCTATCCACTTCTGAATGGGAAAGGTACAAGAGCCACTAGTCAAACTTTCAAAAGTGATTTCTGTGCCTGTGATGTGGAAAGGAGAGATGTAGAAGTCAAAGCTCTCTTCTTCCCACAAGCTGCGCACAGATGGGCTGCTGCACAGGCCAGATTCTGTTCTAGGCATTTACTTCCTTTCAGCCCAGGCGGAGACATGTTTTAGTCTTAGCATCAGGGCCCCTGGCCACCTCCTCAGCACAAGTGGCACAAGTGTGCCCCTGGGCCAGGGGTGGGGCTGGACCACAGCTCCTTGGCAGAGGGGCTCTGCTTCAATTTGCTAAACCTCCTGGAGGTGAATGAAGGTTTGCTGACTGTGGTCAAGAAGCTCCCAGTTATGAATGATTCCCAAACCAAGTGTTGAACCACAATCCCTTGTAATTAAAATGCAAAACACACACAAACTGCCAAACCTTACACACACATATCCCCCCAAAAAAAACCCTTCAGGAATTTTCCTTGAAAGCCTCTCTTCTCAATTCCTTTGATCCTTTCCCTTTTTGTTCTACTCTGAAAAACAAATGGCCTCTTCAGATATGCACTATCCAGAAAAATGGATATGATTTATCCTTGCTTTGTGTATGTCCAAACCCTGTACTGGCTCTACTGTTGCTCTAATTCTGTGAAGAATCATGAAGACACCACTGTGTGGTGTCAGGAAAAAAGACAACTCTGAAGAGAGCACATTTACCTTCAAATCTGGTGGTCACAAAAAAGGGAGGATATAAAAAATTGTTTTGTTGTAAGAAGTAAAGCCATGCTGTTATGTTGAGCTGTAGGGGACTCAGGTCAACAATTTCTGACATTACCAGTCAAGCAGAAGACCCAATACTATTATGGGTTACTGGACTTTTTAGAATATTTTGCTGAGTTTACACACCTATAATATTCAAATAACAGAACTTAACAAAAAAAAGGGGATACAGATGAATGTCCATTTTGTATCTGTGTATTCAAAGTGGTTAGGATAGATATATAGTTACATTCTCTTAATGAATAGAAGAATTTGTTCTAATGGTGTTTGTAGATAGGATATCATGTCCGCATCTCATCCAGCAATTAACCACTAGGAAGAATGTATGCAATGTGATAATTATTGAAACTGTCCTACCAATTTGATTTGAAATTGTCTCATTGCTATTTGTTTCTCAATAAAATTATGGAAAAAAACCGTTTTGTTTTGAAAAAATATATACGTATATGCAAGATACAAGACAGCATAGATATTCAGCTACTTTCTTAGTCCAATGAGAAGAAAGGTTTGTACTAATATTGTTTAGACAAGATATCATGTCTGCATCTTGTCCTCTGAATACTACAAAGACAACAATATGCAATGTATTAATTATTGTAACTGTCCTACTAACCTGTTCTGAAACTGTTTCATTGCTATTTTATCTTTTTTTCTCATTAAAATGAATTTAAAAAAATCTAGTGTTCACAATTTGCTGTGTGTTATAAGGGTTGGTACTTGGAGGCACACTGGTTTAGAACTTTTTCCTGCTTAACTATAGAGGTGGTTATTATGTGGTGACCTCTGTCTTGCTCGTAGTGCTTTTCACGAAAAGTCTAAGTTGTCTGGTAGTAACATATTTGTAACAACTTTTCTTTATTTGGTAGAATTAACTTGGTACTCTTTTCCACTTTCATTCATTCCATGTGTTTCCTTTCACTTTCTATATGGTTGAATTGGAGTAAAGTAGGACAGAAAACTAATGTAAACTCAGAAAGAAGAGGGAGAGAGAAACAGAGCCAGAGAGAAAGAAGAGTGAAACAAGTGGAAGGAAGACCTGAACTTCAAAGAGCACCTCCAGGACAGCATTTATGCAAAGATCTCTTGCATCTGGATAGTGTATAAAGAAAACGTGAATTAGAGAAAGGAAATCTTCAGCCAAAGACACCATAGACAAATAGGTGTCACCAAATTCAGACAAAATTAGCATGTATCACATAAAAGGTTGATAATAGAATGTATGAGGACTGTCTATAATTTCATAAAATAACCTAGCAGAAAAAATAGAAAGGATGTGGATAGGTAACTTGTAGGAGCCAAAATGGAAATGATGAAGAAGTATATTATTAAATGTATGACTTCACTAACAGTCAAGAAAGTTCAGGTTAAATAAAGCTTTCACTTTTCATCTCTTAGGCTGGGAAATACTTAAAAATTTAGTAACTTTATACTAAATATAACTTAGTAAATTTATACTATATATATGTATTGATGAGGTCATAGAGAAAAAGTAACTCTCCTCACTAAAACAATGCTTAAACTTTGAATTGCCTTATTTGTAGGAAAACTTGATGAGTCTTTTAGAATTAATTGCATCTTCTAAACCAATGATCCCACTTGTTGGTATCTATCCAAGAGAAACACAGCTGCCTATGTGAGTGGCAGGTAAAAAACTGTTCCCTGTGGTGTTTTATGAAATAGAAAAACACTCTCTGTTTACACTAATGAGGTAATAAATAGAACCTTCATAATATATCTTATGGAATATTATGCAACAAGTTTTAAAAATAATAAATCCATTTTTTATAGTGGTAAAAAATACCTGAAAGCTTCTTGCTTCTAAAAAATTCACAAAAATAAAGAATTATTTCATTTCTGTGAAGAAAACAAAATTTTATTTGTATAATTTTATACTTGAATAGAAAAAAGGTTAAATAGATACATCCTAAATTCAGCATGGTTGTTCACAACCATAAGGTTGTTACATGTGGTAAAAAGTCCAGGGCCAGCCAGGTGTGGTGGCACATATCTATAACTCCTTCTACTTAGGAGGTTGAGGCAGGAGGATCACAAATTGAAAGCCTGCTTGGGCTACATAGCAATATCCTCTGATGAAACAACAAAACAACAGCAACAATAAAACAAACAAAGCTTGAGGCTGTATGTGATGTGCAAGATATCTTTACTTGCATCTATATTACCTCAACTTCATACAATTAGAAATGAATTCATGTTTTATTATTCAATTAAAATAACTATTAAAAGAGGTGATTACGTATTTGGTTAATAGATGTATTTTCATTTATTTATTTTATTTATTTCATTTTCTTTTTAATTTTGGTACCAGAGATTAAACTCAGGATTTTGTGAATGCTAGGCATGTGCTGCTGAGCTATCTCCTCAGCCTAATAGGTGTATTTTTAGTATAATTTGATTTTCACTTTTTGGATTAACCAGATTACATCTTTCAGTACAATGATCAAATTTTTCTATTGATTTAAAGGCTGATTCTAGTAGACCACAAAATGTATTGGCAACTCACTGCATGCAAAAGTAACCTGGGCCATAAGGGGGAAGCCCAAGTCTACAGTGAATGAATTCTGACCACTTAGCATATTTCTGTTCTTTGACCAAAGGATGGATACCCTTAGCTGAGCCACAAGGGATTCTAGGTAAGCATCCTTGATGTATAGAAGGTGAGGACACATTTCAAACCATTCTTGATTTTTTTTCATACTTGGTCTAGCTTAGTCACCAAGGGGAGCATTTATCTTGCTTTTGAGTCTATACAACATCTGGCTAGATAATATAACCCTCTAGGAAGTGGACAGTTTGAGTCTACTAAATGTATCAATATCTTAGAGTTATTTGTGAGGGCCTTAAAGCCTACAAGCCAAGGAAGATCTTAATCTTGCGTAATACAA
>NW_004524687.1:4852928-4863443 GCF_000260255.1 Octodon degus
AAGCAGCTGGAGACAAGAGGCATTAGGGATCTTGTCAGGGGTCACTCAGTTGGTGGTGATTTTTGTATCCTTAGGTGCATAGAGACTCCAAGTAACAGTAAACGTCCACAGCAGCCTCTGGGAGACCCTGGACCATCTCAGCTGCTACTTGGATGAAGTGATTCGAGGCTCCTACCCATCTTGTAATGATTGAATTGCATAATTGATTTCTGAACAGAGATGTTTGAGTTCAGAGTCTGCAGCTGAGTTTACAGAGACTTCCGGATAAAATTTACCATTTCTCTTATATTGTTATGACTGCGAGCTGTTTAAATTCTACTTTCAATTGAGGTTGTAGAACTAGTATCCTTATGAACAAAGAATAAATTAAACTTGAAAGTATAGGGATTTCTAAGGTTAAAAATCTATAAAATATGGACATTAAGAATTAACGGTACTTTGGCAAATATTTATTGATAAAAATATGTAACAATCATGAGCAAGGTGTCCTGTTGCCACAGTTCTGAAGTGTAAGTTTGTAGTAATGATGAAAGAAGTATAAGGCATTGATCTTTCTAAGATAGTCACTGAATTTTCTAGGTTGTCCTGGGATTACATTATTATTGCATTTGTCTAAGGTACATAAAACCCCACAACTCAAATAAGACCCTCTCCTTCCTTTCCCCATTTCCTTTGCTCCCCTCCCCCTCTCTTTATGCATGCATGTTGACATACACACACATGTTTTTTTCTCTCTCTCCCCCTCTCTCTTTCTCTCTCTCTTTCCACCAATTATCTCCAAACAACAAAATGAAAATGGGACCTAGAAACTCCAAAAACATTCTCCTCTATCTGCTGAAACTGGGCAAAATAATGCTCACAGTTCTTACATTTCCTCCATCTTTTCTTTTCCAGCCTTGTCTTAGAGATCACTAAAGACTGGAGTCTAGGTCAGAAGACTCCTTTACAGTAGTTGGACTTCATTCCAGACAGCTGAGGATGCATCTGGAGCCTTAACTCTGTCAACACAGACTTAGGCGCAGCACGGCCATCAGCATCCGGGTGAGTCTGCCCTGTCTGCAGGCAGCTGCCTTCAAGGCCAGAGCCTGAGAACATGGCTGCTAGTGAAAGTGCTGTGCATTCATGTGACCACAGGTATGTGCCCTCCAGCAGTCCTAGTGTATGTTACTCTGGCAGGCAGTGTCACATAGCAGGGATCTGGGGGATGTGCCTTGGAGGTTTTCATATCACACTTGCAAGAAGAAAAGTACCAGGGTGTGGAGCTGGGCGTGGGGAAACAAATGTGACATTTCTTTCACATTCTGAGTGGATGAGGGCTTGAGGAATGATGCCTCCTTTGTTTCAAATGTAGTTGTGTTTTTGTCCCATGTGGAAAGATGACAGCCTGAGCCCCTATGATACACTCAGTTCTCTACCATATGAATACATTTCCTGGGTGTCATGTTTTCCCTGAGCACAGCCTGACCCTTGGTCAGTAAAGAGGGACTCCTCTGAGTCTAGCAGTAAACCCAGCACTCTCAGGGAAATCTCACAACAGTTTTGAGAGATATTTGTCCTTAGTGAAGTTGAATCACAGCAAGAACATTCTTCTCCTCTCCTGATTGGAGAAGGGAAAGGGCTGTGGAATGGAGGTGACCGGGGTGTTGGGTGTGGAGAGAGGACCTAGTGTTATGCTGGGCACTGTGGAGAATACTTAGTTGTACCATGTCCTCAGGTCATAATGTGGGCTTTCTCCCTTCTTATTCTGTGCATCTTCTATCTCCAAGATTGTAGCAATCAGTACTTGAACAGTTACTCTAGGTTGGGACCCTTGGGCCAAACTCCCATAATTTTGTCACTGAACATCCCATGAACATTTTTCTCTTTCTCCAAAAGAGGCCTTTATCTGAAATGTCCTGCATTTAATTCAGCATCCTCGTCCTCATGTTTATGTTTCAGTTAGAGCACTCACAATGCTCCTAGTAGCCCAAGGGAAAGTCTCAGAGCCAACTGGATGGTCCCTGCTGAGACACATCCTTAGGATTTTGACTTGTGAAATGCCTCTTAACGACATTGCCTTTCCTCCACATTCAAAACTTTAATTTTCATCTACAGAGTTTCCTTCTTGGGTTTTGAGAGAGTCTTTAAAATAAAGGTTGCTTTTTCATAAACTCTTTTGTAAAACCCTGCTTTTGTTTGGATCTTGAACATTTCTGAAGGGCCTTGTGTTGCAGGTGTGGTGGAGGTGCTAAGAAGTGGGGTCTTGGCAGGAAGCAGTCAGCTCACTGTGATCTGCCTTTCCCTCTGTCCTCACAACAAAAACAGGCCCACTCCACTCCACTTCCCTGCCAGGATGAACTGCCCCACCACAGACTCAATTCAACAGGTCCAGGCAACCATGGCCCCTGAAACTGTGACCTCAGATAAACTTACCTTCCTTCTATGTTAATCCTCTTAGGCATCATGTTGTAGTTCCAAAAACTGGCTGCACCATGTCTTCAGTGAAATTTGTAAATAGTATATTCTCACTGCAGATATTTTCTAAACATTTCATGTAAAGCTCTAATTTTGATGTCAAGTAAAGATGCAATTAAGGAGTTTAGAATAAGATACACCTTGGTTCATGCATCACACAGGTAAATGGTTAGTCCTGTACCTAAAATCGGACTCCTCAGGAAGGAGAGAGGTGTACATCCAGACTGCTTTAGGCATATTCATGAATCAGTCCAACACTGAGAGTGGCACTTCTGGTAGTGACATAACTTTGCAATAATGTGAAAATGCACAGTAAAGTTCTGATCCAAACAAAAGACAATTTCCATGTAACTTATAGGTGTAAAATTTGCACCAGTGAGCTGCAGTTGAGCACACCTGTAATCCTGACAACTGCATGCCAAGGCAGAGGGATCTTGTGAGTTTGAGGCCAGCCTGAACTACATAGTGAGACGCTGTCTTCAAATCAAAAACAACAACAAAATTGTGTTCTTCAAAAATTCAACATGTATTAGATCACCTCTGCACTCCTGGTGTTCTTTGTATGTAAATGTTCAGCTAGAACTTTGAAAATTGAGCAGGGCACAGGATAGCTGTCCTTTGTGGAAGGGGGCCTGAGCCTCAGGGAAGGCAGCACGCAGTCTTTGTCCCCTTGCTGCCTGCAGTGACCTCTGCCATCTTGGAGGTTGTAGCATTTCAATATAATTATGCTAACTTGTATTTTTGGAGGCAAAGCATAACTACATTTTCCTTATAAGAAATAAAAATTTGACAGGAAATTAAACCTCCTTTTATACCAACCCTTCCCTGGTTTATTACAGCCTTATCCCCAGAGGTAACCAAAGTCAGCAGTTTAGTATTTGTCATGCCAGAATATTTACTCTACTTTAACCTAAAATTTCTAGGCCCATAGAAAATACAATGTACCTGTTATGAATTGAATGGTATCAATAGTATCCTCCACCTTAATTTGTAATTTGAAGTCTTAGGTCCCACTGAAGATGTGATTAGTTAGTTAGATTAAGATGAGGCCACACTGAAGGAGAATGGGCCTTTAATCCCAAATGCTTGATACCTTTGGGCAAAATTTGGACAGGAAGAAAAGTACATAGACAGGGAGGATCTTGGTGACAATCAACTTAAAGATCAGAGTAATTATTCACAAACCGAGAAACACCAAATATTCGCAGAAGACCATGAGAAGCTAGGGGCAGGGCATGGAGTAGATCTTTCCCTCTCTACCCCTAGAAGGAGCCTACCTGTCTGATATCTTAGTCTTGAACTTTTGGCCACCAGAGCTGTGAGTCAATAAATTTGTGTGGTCTGAGATCCATTGGTTTTTTTTCCCATAATTTTATGGAGAGACAAATAGCAATGAGACAGTTTCAAATCAAATTGGTATGACAGTTTCAATATTTAACACACTGTATTCTCTCCTCCTAGTGGTTATTTGCTGTACAAGATGCAGGCATGATATCCTATTTACAAACACTATTAAAACAAATTCCTTTATTCATTAAGAGAATTTAACTGTATATCTCTCTTAACCATTTTGAATACACAGATACAAAATGGACATCCTTCTGTATCGCCTTTTTTGTTTAGTTCTGTCATTTGCATATTATAGGTGTGTTAACTCAGCAAAATATTCTAAAAGAGTCCACTAGTCTATAATATGATTGAGTCTTCCTCTTGACTGGCAGTGTCAGAAATTGTTGACCTGAGTTCCCTACAGCTCAATATAACATCATGGCTTTACTTCTTATACTTCATTTTTATACTTTTCTGCTGGATGGTTAAGACCAAGGTAAAGCAGGACCTATGCAACAAGAGTTGCAGCTTTTGGGTCTGAGAAGGTCAACAAAATCCCCTGAGGATTTATCCTGAGATCCTGTACCTCAGATTGTAGAACTTTTGTTGGTGTCAGCCATGTGAATGAGTCACAGCCTTTGTTTAGCCAATGTGCTCTCTGTGAAAGCCTGAGAGAATGTTTTCTCTCCAAGTGACTCTCCTTAGGCACACTCTACATCATCGATCACTTTCCTCTTTGGCACTATAATCTCCTTGATCAGAAAATTTGGGACACTACTGAGTTACATGACGTTACAGTACAGGTTCTCATATGTCCTGAGTCTTAATTGACCTTGGAAGGCTAGGGCCAAAATTTTGGCTTTCCTTGCGGTCCTCCTTTTTCTCTAATTTTGGTCTGCAAACTTGGGTTGTTAGCCCTCCAGAAGAAAAGCTTATTGTTATTACCATACAACCCAAGCTGTTAAGCTTAACTTCACTATCTGTCTGAATATCAAATATCTTAGGCATAATATGGAACAGGTATTTTTAATCAAGTATTGATATGTTGAACTTTAAGTCCCTATAGAATATGATGAAAAGACATTTAAAAAATTAAAATATATTTTAAAAATAGGCATTGTTGCCACAGCCCTAGCAAACCAGAATTACAGATTTTAGGGTTTCAATGTTTTAGATGTCTAACAGACAATTAAAATGAAGATAGGCTGCAGGACTCTGAAGGTTGGGTGACTGAGGTTTTCACTCATGCTGGACTGGGAAGAACAAGTCCACTGAGAGAGTAGATGCTTGGATACAAACCACTATGAAATCACATGTGCAACCAGGTTGTTTGTATTTGAATAAAAGTTGTAACCAGCCTCTGCTTTTTTTTTCAAGCAGTAGGTTTGTTTTAGAAATAAAGAAATAATGAATAACACAAACTGTACCCAGGAGCACAAGAAAGTTTTAACTGGCTGCTTTTATAGCTAGTGTGACTTGGAGAAATGTGATCTCCATACATTCCAGAACATTCTATATACCTTGCTTATTTGGGCATGATGAACCAGACTCCAAATACAGCCTGAAGTGTAGTGCATGACAGGCTACCAGTGCATGTGAAATGAATAGTTTGAAATCATGAGACATTGAAAGCAAAAGCAGATTTTGTTTTAAATCCAGTTTCATAGTGTAGTGCATTTAAAAATAATTTGCAGACTGGAAAGACAATTAACAGGGTCTTCTTACTCTGCTATGCCACATGTCAAGACATTTAATGCTTAATGAGAATTGCTTATTGGGTCTATGGTTTAGCCAAAGATATTTGGCTTGAGCAAGAACCAGAAGTCTGCTAAAATGATCATATCTAATTTAGTGCCTTTAAGACTCTTGGTGATTGTGGATTATTATGAAAGTGGCCAAATATTGCACAGTATTTTGCCTTGAAATCTCTGTGGAACTTTCTATTTACTTTAAAATGTACACAATAAATAGAAATTTATAAATATGTAAACAGTTAATATTTTAGATTATAAACTATCTTGAGGTAATAAGGACCTATATTAATCTGCTATCCATTCAAAAAACAAAGTACATTTATGTATGAACAATGTAAGAATAAATGTTTTAGTAAAGAACTGAGCAATTATCATACATATTCAATAGAACAGAAACATAGCATTATAATTTTATGCAAATGCTACTGTAAAATTGACAATTTGTATGACATGTTCCTGATTGACTTGAAACACATTAAAAATTTGAAGTCTCCATGTTTTCTTTTGAGTTTCTCAGTGTGGGTTTGGACATTCTTAAGCAATGCGATTGAAACATCAAAGTGGTTGGTCTTTTTCTAATGTCTATTTGTCATTTATGAAATTGTTCAGATTACACAAACCAATTTTGATAGTTCAGCTAGATAATCAAATAGCGTTTTAAAAAATTGTGAAATATTTTGTGCATCTTAACATTCTGAAAGGAACAATCTTTTCTGCCATTGACACCACCAAAGCTCTTTGGGAGTTTGATGAGAAAAAACAAGCTCTACACTAACTACAACAGTTCCTAGTGTTCAGTGTCTCAGGGCCATTTGTTAAATTCCCATTGGCTTCTCCTGGATTATCCAGTATCAAATCACTTAGCTTGGGGTTCTGTGTTGTTCTGAAGTGTCCTCTGTGCACTGAGGCTGCCCAGTGGCCCAGAGCTGGCCGCACGTGTCTGCTGGTCTAGCTCAGCAGTTGTTTGCATGTGTGCTTTCTGGAATTTCTAGGCTAAGCCACAGCAAAATGATCAGCATGAGCTTTGGGAAAGGTGGCCACTGGCCTGCAGTGCTTGACATGGAGCATTTCATTTTATTGCTCTTGGCTAATTAAATGAGGGCTAAGCTTTCTTCACCACAGATAGAGAGGGTTACCCTAAATATTAAAGTTCCTAAAACATTGTAACTGATCTAATAAGTACTTAAACAACATTGGTCCCCATGAGCATTATTAGCTGGAAAACTGTTAATGTCTTCTGAACTCTAAGAGAAGGCTGCACTAAATAATTTCTAAAATCTTAGTTTTCTACACCACCAAGTACATGGAATAATGGTAATAAAACTAATGTCACCCAGTGCCTTTACTACATAAAAGAAAATACTAGGACATTTTGACCATATTTGTCACTCCTGCTGACAATTCCAACATAACCCCAGAATAGGGTGATTAGAATTGCATAGCAACCTGGCTCTAGCAAGAGATAGAAGTTTCTCTAGATGATTCAAGTAAAGAAATGTTATAGCATTTGATGCTTACTAGAGAAACAGATTTAATGCAACATGCACAAATATATAAAAATTTACAAGACTGGCTTACAGTTTCCCCCAACAGTAAAATGTGAGACAGGGTAAAAGGGCTGTCTGCACATTGGAGATCCAAAGATCTCAGTGAGCTTGGTGTTCACTATAGTGTTCCATGTGAGTCTGTATCCAGAGGTCCAAGGGTCTGTGCTGGAGGCTGAAGAGTTGGCCCTGGAAGACAGGAGGCAATGCTCAAGGTGAAAGTGAAGACTGGAGCTTCTCTGAGGAAACAGAATGGAGCCTTCTTGTCTGTTTCTTTTATACCATGTGGGTGACAAGCCACCCTTAGGATGTGTCCTCTGTCTTCAGTAAGTCCCCCCAGCCACACTCAGAACTTTCCTGATCTGATTTAGTTGGGTTATTCTTACTCAAGTTGATACAAATAGCTGACATACTACTTGCAGAGGAATGAACAAGGCTAAGTACACAAGTGAGGTGATGCTAGGAGATTCAGATGTTGCAATAGACAGAGCCATTACCACCTCTCAAGGGCTGGAGGGACTTGGGAGGAAATAGTGTGTCCGGAGCCCATGGAGAGCTGGAGGGTAAGGTGTGGTTACTCCAGCCACAGCAGTAGCCAATGAGACACAGGGACCTTACACACAATGGAAGGAGACAGGGAAGAAACACCCTGCCCTTTTCTTCTCCCATCCTCTGCACTCTGGACAGCACCTCTTTATGATAAAAACTATGGAGAAAGTAGCCAGCTACAGGCCTCTGACAAGGGAGTCCAGGCCAGAGAGAAGGACTGAGATAAACTGAGGGCAAGCGTGGTGTTTTCAGAGTAGTGCAGATATTTCTAGGAGAGCATTTCCCTTCTGAGAGACCTTGTGTCTGAGAGATCTTGTGTTCCCACAGCAAACACAGTGGGGTTGCAGCAGATCCTCATGTGAAAGCACAGTCTTGGTCCATGTTGTAAGACCTGAAGGTGATCTAGAATTGGAAAAACAATGTGAAAGTCATAAATTATGTGAAGATCTCACTGATTATTTGTCTATCTTATTTTAAAAGGTATTTAAGATGGCCTGGTGTTATCATCATGTGCAGTTTTTTCATGAAAAGTTTTATTGCTATTTCCATTTTTATTCCTACTGATCTTACAATTCAATAATTTTTCTATATTAGGCAAAACTTGAAGAACATTTGAAAAACAGAAATACAATTTTTAGGCTATTTTGATGATCTATGGTAATCATTTCATTCATTGATTTGAGTATACTATAAATTATAAAATTCATATTTTTTACCATTTAAAATTACTATAAAGAATGAAACAAACTATTTTTCCTCTCTGTATAGTCTGGGGGAGGATTTTGACATTCTTATTAATAACATATCTGCAAAATAAAATTGGTCTTTATTTTTGGCATCTAGCTAATCCTCAATTTCTGAAATGTGAATTTGGTGCAAAATTACTTGAAGGGTGGGAAAGTTTCTGTGTTTTAATTTTGCTCTTAGAAATTTAAACTGAGTGTGTGGGAGAGTTTCCTGCTATCTTGTGACAGTGGGACCTGCTGGTCTAAGACCAAGTGCAGCGAGAGTGAGACCCTCTTCCACCCCTTGGAGCCCCTGACTCTGCAGCACCCCGCCACCCCACCTGCTGAGTGAGAATTTCTGCAGCGTTCTAGGGACGCCCAGATCCGGTCCTAGCCCAGGCCCGGTGAGTGTGTGGGAGAGCTTCTGGCTACCCTGGGCCAGTGGGACCTGCCAGTTCAGGCCCAGGTGCAGCGTGGGTGGGACCCTCTTCCACCCCCTTGCGACACCCCCAACACTATGCAGCACCCCACCCACCACACCCGCTGAATAGGAATTTCTGCCACGTTCCGGGAACCCCCAGATCCAGTCCTAGCCCAGGCCTCCATGAGTGTGTGGGAGAGCGATCTCTCCCCACTACTCCACCTTGTCCCCTCCAGACTCAGCTCAGGCCTGAGTGACAGGCATGGGGTGAAACACTGCAGCTGCAATCCCTGCAGAGAGAGTAGGGGACAGAACCACCCAGCTATCTAGGAGCAGAACATCTTGCCAGAAAGGCACAACAGGATCACTCCCAAGTGTGGCAGCAAGAAGGAGCTGAGCACAGCAGCTAGACATAAGCCAGGCACTGCAGGATAAATCCAAACTTTGTAGATCTGAACCTGAACTTCAGTAGGTGCTAAGGTTATAACTGCAACAAAGATCTACAACAAAGGTCAGAAGACAGTGCTACACAAAATGACGAGAAGGAGCAAAATGCAATCTCAGAACCCAAGCCAACCCATAACAAGTGCAGAAGACACTAACCCAGAACAAATTGGGAACCACAGAGCTGAAATCAATGAATTAACAGCTTCTGAAATAAAGAAACAACTGCAGAAAGGTATAGAGGAACTCAGATTGGAAATGAAAAAAGAAATCCCTGAATTAATATCATCTGCAGTAAAGAATCAAATGTAGAAACATATGGAGGAAACCCAGTGCCCACCCAGAACAAATGAAGAGGACACTAACTCAGCTCAAATGTATGAATTAATAGCATAAATAGTAAATAAGCAACATCAGAAAGTTATAGAGGAACTCACAGCAGAATTCTTTTCTTAAATAAAAAAAGAATTCTCTGAACTCATAGCATCTGAAGTAAAGAATCAACTACAGAAACATAGGGAGAAAACCCAATCTGAAAAAAAAAAACACTACAGTAAAAGAATTTATAACTGCTTCTAAAGAAGACTTGATAAAAAGTAGAAGAGCTTAGAAAAATGATAGATTCCTTGAATAAGCAATACAGGAAAGAAATAGATTGCATGACGCAGAGTCAAACAGATATAGAGGAAATTAAAATCTCAATCACAAGCTTGCAAAACCTCTTGAGTGAAAGGGAAGACAGAGTTTCAGATCTTAAAGATACTGGTGCAGCTAATGAAAGGTAAGAAGAGATCTTTTAAAAACAACAAGCATGTAGGAAAAAATAATGTACCACTCGCAAGATGATGCAAAGATGAAAAATGTGAGACTAATATGTATTAATGAGAAAGAAGGAGTCAATACAAATGATATATTAAAAAATGGGCAAAAATAATAGCAGAAAACTTCCCAAATATGAGGAAACAATCTACATTCAGGTAACCGAAGCATACAGGATGCTAAGTAACCTCAACCCAATTAAAAACACACTGAGATATATAATAGTCAAAATCCCAGAAATTCAGCACATGAATAATGTACTGAAAACTGCTAGAGAAAAGAAGCAGATTACATTCAAAGGAAAACCCATCAGAATTACAGCCAACTTCTCTTTACAAACCATGACAGCAAGAAGAGCATGGAGCAGAGTATTTCATGTCCTCTAATGAAAACAAATTGCAGCCCAGACTACTATACCCTGCAAAACTCTCTTTCAAGTTTGATGGAGAAGTGAAATACTTTCATGACAAAGAACA
>NW_004524687.1:4868993-4878458 GCF_000260255.1 Octodon degus
CATCTTGTACAGCAATTATCCACTAGGAAGAATGTATGCAATGTGTTAATTATTGAAACTGTCCTACCAATTTGGTTTGAAACTGTCTCATTGCTATTTGTTTCTGAATAAAGTTATGGGAAAGAAAAGGAAATTTAAACTGAGAAGCACTCAACCCTCCTGCATAAGGAAGGGTGGGAATGAGGGGCTTCTGAAATGGGGGAGGATGAAGAATGATATAGGGGAAGGATTAACTGTAAATATTCTCTTTGGTCAGGGGTAAAGTGATTAGAGAAACTCAAATCTCCTGCTCTTCATAGAAAACCTCTTAAATACCTTTTTCATGTTATTTTTGGTTTTTCAGAAAAACTTGTCTTCATTATTTTTCTCTTGTTCTTGAGATAAAATACCTGATGCCCAAACTGAAAGAAGGAATGGTTTACTTAGCTCACAGTTCTTGGAGGTTTCAGTTCCTAATCAGCTGGCTCCAAGGCAGGGTGGCACATGGCAGAGGAGCAGCAGCTCATCATAGCAGAAGATGAAAAATGTCTTAAGAGCAAAAAGGGAGGAGCTTGAGAAGATTTTTTCTGCCCCTTATATTGTATGCAGACTACCTGTTCTAAGGTGGGTTTTTCTCTCCATCCATAATCCGAGCACTAGACAAGGAATCAATCACAAACTCTAAGCTCAGCTGCTTCTGAAAATCATCCCCTTTTGACTGCATGAAGCTTTGGAAGGACCTTCAGACACAAACCATAATGCTTGTGGTATTCTATGCTTAAAGGGTGATCGCTTTGAACATGCTGGCTGAATTATCAAGGCACACAAACCTTAGTCAAGTATATAAAATGACAGCCTAGGTCCAATAGATATTTAACTTCCTGTGCTGGACTGAGAATACCATTGTAGGACTTTACCACCATGACAAGGCTTTCTCATGCAGGCCCTAGACTCAGAAGTGGCTTCCCAAGAAAAGAAATCTTTTGCTAAAATGCTACTTTTACACCAACATGTGTGTTTCTATCTAATACCAGAAGGTTAATAGTTTAAGGGAGATCGTAAGGTTTTAGATACAGTTGAATAATTCCTGGTAAATTTCCTTTCCTTCTGTAGTAGGAAGATATTTCAGGATGAATGTGTTCTTCCAAGTTTTCCTTTCCTATTTGATTATTTTGATGTACTTTCATCAATCTTTCTTTGCATACCTGAGAAGTAGGAGGAAAATAAAAGGTTTAGGATCAGAAAATGTGGACTTCAAGTTTTGGTGCAAAGCCATGATAACTTACGTTGCTTGGTTAGGTCTTGCCTTCTAAATCTGCGAAGCCCAGCTGGGATGTGCCAGGGTGTCTATCACACTTAAGCACTGAGAAGGGACAAAGCAGTTCTGGGAAGCACAGACATTTCCTTGATGCTGTAGGAGAGGTCCCAGGCTCTTGAAGCAAATGAGCATGATGTGGTAGGAATGAAGCTAACGCCATCTCAGCTCCAAAATTGTCATCGACACATCATCCTTCAGGGCATAAAGTCTGTAGAGCCTGGCACTTTCTTTCCCTAGCTGTGCTTGACCTGATGCTGGCAGTTGAACAGGATGAGCTCCTTCACACACCCACCTGTCCC
The DNA here is from genome assembly GCF_000260255.1 of Octodon degus. Classification (NCBI taxonomy): domain Eukaryota; kingdom Metazoa; phylum Chordata; class Mammalia; order Rodentia; family Octodontidae; genus Octodon; species Octodon degus. The sequence continues at coordinate 4,870,590 of NW_004524687.1, forward strand.
ACTGCCTTTCCTTTGCTTTTTAATCTTTTTAACCATGACAGGACATGGTTTTCCTGCTGTCAACAAGACCCTCACTTCTCCCCTGCCAAGCCAGTGGCTACTCACCCAGACCTCCTCTGTGGACACCTAGCCCACTGGTCCAGTTCTTGCTTTCAAAATGGGGTGAGGCTTTGGGAAGGGAGGAGAGGAAAGGAACTGACACTGAATACCAACAAATGGTACATTTCTTATTTCTTTTTGTTTCTGCTCCCATCTTTCAACAGGTATTATTTACTTATGGAATCCATGAGTAATTTAAGGGTCATCGTGACAGATGTTGGAGAGGCTGTGGGGAAAAGGGAACCCTTCTCTACTGCTGGTGGGAATGTAAACTTGTGCAACCATTATGGAAATCATTGTGGAGACTCCTTAAGAAACTAGGACTGGAAATCCCATTCAAGCCAGCTATCGCCCTACTGGAAATTTTCCTGGAGGAACTGAAAATGTCATATCATAGTGATATATGTGTACCTATATTTATAGCAGCACAATTTGTGATAGCCATATCTTGGAAACAACCAAGATGCCCATCACCTGAGGAATGGCTGAAAAAGATGTGGTATTTTATACAAAGGAGTATTACTCAGCTACAAAGAGTGACTTGAAGATATACTCATAAGTGAAATAAACCAGATCCACATGTGTATATATCATATAGTATCTCTAGTATAAGAACTGAAAAGAAGAAATAAAAATAGAAAGCTATAATACAATTAAAGAGAAACGGAGAACTTGAGGATTGGCCAATGAGGAAAGGGCAAGGAGAAAAGCTAGGAAACATGACAGGGGCAAAGCCATACATTTATACACACAAGATGGATAAGGCAATGATCCTGAGAAACATCAGCAGGTTCTTGAAATTAGCAGTTAATTGGTAGGATTCTCACCCTGGCTAACTATATATACTGTAAACTAAGCAACTGCACTAAGCAAGCAATATGTAATAAAAGGGTCACACTTGGGATGCCTGTCATTTTGGTCTTCTAAAAAGTACTGCTTGCAATGACATACCAATTATTGCCATACTGTCTCTCAAGTAAATGTTTGTTTTTTTTAAAGGTAATAAATGAAAAAAAGAGACAAGAAAAAAATGTCACAGGACTGTCCTGTTACAATGCTATATATGGTTAGATTTCTAAATTTCTGTGTAAAAATATGTAATTACTTATTCTTTTTTTTTTTTTTTTAATTTTTTCTCCATATTCTGTAGAGACCTAAAGTTTACCATATCAATACTAGATGGAAAATACCTGTTCCATGTTATACTTAAGATGTTTGCAATTCAGACAGATAGTGAGGCTAAACCCAACTGCATATGTTGTAGGGTAATAATAAGTTTCTCTTCTGGAGGGTTAACAACCTAAGTTTGCAGAACAAAAATTAGAGAAAAAGAAGGGCTGCATGGACAGGCAACATTCTGACCCTAGCCTTTCAAGGTCAATGAAGACTCAGGACATAGGAGAACCTATACTGTAACATCATGTAACTCAATTGTCTCCCAAATTTTCTGACCAAGGAGATTATGGGGCCACAGAACAATGTGATCGTTGATGTAGAAGGTGCCTAAGAAGAGTCACATGGAGAGAAAACAGCTTTCACAGAGGGTAAATTGTTCAAGCAATGGCCATGACTCATCCACATGGCTGACACTGACAAAGGATCTGCAAACTGCAGCACAGGGTAACAGAATAAATCCTGAGGGGACTTGGCTGACCTTATCAGATACAAAAGATACATTTCTTGTTATAAAGGTCTTGCTTTAAGTTAGCCTTAACAATCCAGCAGAAAAGTATAAAAATGAGGTATAAAAAGTAAAATCATATTAATATGCTGATCTGTTAAAGGCTCAAGTCAACAATTTCTGACATTGTCAGTCCTACAGATAACCCACTACTATAATGGACTACTGGACTATATTGGATTATTTTGCTGAATTCATACACCTACAATATTTAAATGGCAAGGGAATACCCATCTCGAACAAAACTAAACAAAAAAAAGGGGATACAAAGGTAGGACCTTTTTGTATCTGTATATACAAAATAGTATACAGCTACTTTCTCTTAATTTAATGAGAAGAAAGATTTGTACTAATATCTTTGGACAGGATATCATGACTGCATCTTGTACTATGAATAACCACTAAGAAGATAAAAATGTGAAATGTATTAATTATTGAAACTCTCCTATTAATCGGTTTTGAAAGTATCTCATTGCTATCTGTTTTTCAATAAAATTAATGACTAGTTCCGGGTCCAAACTCAAGTCTCTGCAGTGCTTACTGCTGTCTCTCTTGTCTAGAACACTGATTCTTTTAGGAAGTTTGTAACTCTTCTCCAATAATCATGGCAAATACACAGGAATGTATTTACTGATAGAAGTTGAGAGACCTCAAGACTCTTTCCAACATTAAATAGTTCATCAGCATTGAAAGATACTACTTTCTTTATAAATGTTGACAATAGATTTCTGAACACACTGTTCATACAGAGTTCCTTTTGCAAAAAATGTAAGGTAAAGAATTTGGTATTACTTTTCTAAAATGAGGTAATGGGGAAAATTGATTTTGTTCATATTTAAGTCAACTAATGAATTTTTTGGACTTATATCAAATGATCTGAGAGTTATGGTTCAGATAAGTAAATTAGATGTTATTTTATTCCCAATGCAATTTTCTTAGAATTTCACTGGCTGTGCATGATTTCATGTCTGTTTCAGGGCCTCTTTTGGCATTAGAAGAGAGGACTTCCTTCGAGTGGAGTCAGATGGGCGGCAGCTGCGTCTGCTGCGGAGGCCTGGAGGTGGGAGCCAGGTAAAAGCTGTCAGTTGGAAAAGCAGCTCAGGCCTCTGGGGCAGCTGAATTCACTTTTAGCTGCGCTGAGCCAGACAAGAAGTTACCAGGTTCTGGCACTGTGAGCCATTCTCTGACATCACTAACTACAGTGGTGGTGGCTTTACTTTTTCTTTTAAGCTGCCCATGGTGATGACGACTCGTTATAAGGTGAACACATTTCAGCTTTCACTAAAGCTGCAGCCAAAATATTTTTCCACCTATATGAGTCACCCTTTCCCAGGTTTGTTAAATTAATAGGAACTTAGAGAAAACAGTCTGGGAGGCTGGGACCTTCCCCACAGTCTACCTGATGAGCAAGGGGCTGTGTCCCAGCAGTTATCAGGGCATGTCTTGGTTTTTCCAGGTTCTGAAGGGTGCCTGTGGAAAGTGCTCCATGACTCAGAAATCTGCTTTGCAGTTTGCATTCTGATCCTTTTTCAAGCAGGTAGATAAAAAATTCTCTGACTCCCAAACTGCAAAGGATGTAACTGTGGCAGATCAATAAGCCTAAGGTTGCCTCCTACCAGTTCCTTGCATTTATTATTTGCTTCAAGCAGCCTGTTCTGTTCACATCCCCAAACTTCGGCATCATCACTACTCACGTTGGTCTTTGCATGTTCTTTTTGCCACACCCATCACTGCATTGTCTTTCCTTCTCTAAATCCTTTTGCCTAAACCTTAACTTTCTTTTCAGGTATTTCTCTTGTGACCACTCTCTTGACAAACCTTACTTCCTCTCAGTAGCTTCTGTAGCAAGCAATCTCTTCCGCTTCTTTTAAAAACTCTCTTGTCCATTGCTTTTATAGCTCCTTAGAACATACCTATGTGAGAATCTATTTCCATTACCTAGTCTGTCATCTCTGCCTCTTACCTTTCTAGAAATTCTCAGCCTTCATTTCTTTGGGAAAAAAGAGTCTTTTCAAATTTTTCTTTCTTTCTGGAACTTTTATTATCTGTACGTCAGCCTTTCTCCTTCTTGTTCTTGATTCTTTTCTTCTTTTTCAAATTTTCCATCTAGGGGCTAGAGAGATAACTCAGGGGCTGGGGAAATGGCTCAGTAGAATAAGCACTTCCCTGGCAAGTACAAGGGCCTGAGTTCAATCCCCAGTTTCACACACACACACACACACACACACACACACACACACACACAAAACCCAACCAAACAAACCAACCCTCCCCCCAAAACTTCCATCTATTTCTCTTCTTGTCATGTGAATTTCTTTGGGTTTATTTGGTAGTATCTAATCCATTATTTAAGATAGCTATTTAGTTTTCTAAAAAACTATTTTATTGATACATAATTTGTATACTATAAAATTAAACTATTTCAAGTATGCTTTTCAATGATTTTTAGTAAATTTACCCAGTTACACAACAATTATCAATGATCTAGGTTTAGAACATTTCCATCTCCTACAGAAAGGCTCATGGCTATTTACTGTTAATCTTCACATGTACCCCTGGCCCCAAGTAATTATGAATGTATTTCTGTAGCTGTGAATTTTCCTTTTATAGAATATATATATATATATATATATATGAAATCATCGACTAAATAATATTTATATTTGATTCATTTCACTTAGTATTTTTTGAGATGTTTTTGTATGTGCCAGTAGTTTGCTCTTTGTATTGTTGCATATCATTGTGTGGATGTGCAATATTTTGTGCCACAGCTCTATGGTCAGCAATTTTCCCCAAAGACTTTTCTCACAAATCAAAGCAGCCTAAGAGGCAGAGGTATTTCCTTGTGTTTTGTCCTTGCAGTGTGCTGACCTTTTTACCCCAGTCCACCATCCCCTGAGGGTCTGGTCTCTGTGAATCCCAACCTAATGCCAGTGTCTCTGCTCCAGTCTCTAGCACATGTAGGTCCAGCCTCCAGACTCCTGCTCTCGGAGACAATAAATCTAAGACCTTGCCATGTTTACAGGGAATACAAAGTACCAACTTTCATTTTTTACTTCTGTTTTATCTTACTTTTCATTTTGGCCTTTTATTTTATTTAGGCATAGAATCATATGCCTTTTTTCTAAAAAGTATGTTTGTTCCCTTTTATTTAGAATTTCTGGGTGTTCTGTAGCATGAAGATTTTCAGGATATTCAGTGTGCTTTAGAATAAAGATGAGCCTAAGAAGCCAGTGGTTAGGCCACTATATGGATATCAGAGTGAGGAGACAGTTATGCTTTGGTATGTCCCCCGACAGTTGCTTTGCTAAAAATGTAAACTAAGTTATTACTAGCTCTAGCTCCCAAAGAGAAGTGATACAGATTTTTATGTTATTTTTTGTAATGGTAATTAAACTGAACCCAGGTCCCTGAGCATCTAGGTAGGCACCCTGCCACTGAGCTACATCCCCAGCCTTTTCCTTTTTTTTTTTTTCCCCTTGAATGTTATTTTGAGACAGGGTCTCTTAAATTGCCTACTCTGGCCTTGAACTTGTGATCCTCCTGCCTCAGTCTCTTAAGAAGCTGGGATTACAGGTGTGTACCCCCATGCCTGGCTAGTGAGATGATATTTTATGTCATTATGTAGTTCTTTATGAGGATAAATGCATCTTAAAGCTTTTAAGAAATAGAGTTCTGAAAATTACACTAAGTAATGCTCACTCTTTTGTACTTCTACAATTATGTTATACTCCATAATAGTAAAATTTCTAGGAAATAATAACTATAAAGGAAGTAGGGACAGGGCTGTTATGAGGCATTAAATGGAGAGATACATTAATTTCCAGTTTCCCATTATCTACTAAACGTGGATGACTTAACATTCCTGCAACTATACATGTAAATGAGCAGAAGTGACTCCATCATGGTCCTGCACCTTCTCCCTCTTTCCCTGGAGCATAGAGCTAAGGACCCCACTGACGGGCACCTACAAATATTGTTTTGTTTTAAAATAATGGTATCATCAAAACTAAACAGCATGATGAAAAGAGTAAAAAGTTTGGATTCTTTTAAAGCCCATGAGAACTAAATGGCAGTCATTTTTGGGAGTTGGTTCAACTGGAGTAGTAATAGGTTTTTGTATTAAGAAGCAGTGAATACAAGCCCTTCACCCCCCCCCCCAGCTCCCATTTTTGTTAAAAGAGTGAAAAGTGCTCTCTGGGGACCCTTCTAGATGCAAGGCTCCCACTTGCCTTAGCTTTAACATTTGCTACTAGGTGTTAAAAGCAAGAGAGATCAGTATAACTCAGGTACAAAAGGAAGCAGAGTAAGAGAGAAATTTCCTTTTAGGAATCTTACCACTCTTATTTCACTAATTTTTTTTCTCCCAGAAAGTAAAGCCTGACTGCCAACGAGGGCTTTAGGAGAATTGTTGACTACATACAAAAACTAAAAAAATATGAATTAATTTTAATTCCATAATAGGTCCCTGTGGTTGCTGTCTATCTTAAAGGAAGGATTAGAAGAAAGAAAACACTTCATTCTATTAGCTACACATTATAGGTAATGCTATTCTGACTTTAAATCTTTGTTTATCAAGTGTATTAGGTATAATAGGTTTGTCAAACTAGTTCTTCCTACTGGAGGTCCCAATTTAAACCTCTTTTAAATCAGTCTCAACTTTAGTGGTTTCAACAGCCTTACTCACAATGATTTTAATTCTTCAGAAATAATTACTCAGATTTCCACTCAAGCTTTACCTTTATCTGGGGCTTTGAAAACGCTGTCAAAGCCACTGGTGGAGATGTACCACCAAGGCAAGAAAGCCCACAGAGAAAAGAGTATCTGTTGATTAGATAGCTCTTATTTAAGATTTAAGAATTTTTATATCAGTGACCTTAAAGTGTATCTTTTCTTTTTTAAAACGTATTTGCAATACATAATGAATACATTCATCATAAAAAATGTTGGAATTCTTAATTTACAAGTTCTCAAAAGTAAAAGCTTGAGGAAAGAGACAGGGATACAATCATGTTTCCTACGTACATAATGAGAAGAAGTAAGGCTAATGGTTAATCACTTTTTATTCCTAAGATTGCTCTCTAAGCTCTTTTCGGTGAGCAGTATGATTTACTCTTCTTAAAGTAAAGTTTTTTTTTATTATGGCTGTTAAAATAATATATTCAGATTGTAAATAATAGAAGCAGCTATAGCAAAATAATTAAAAACGATACCCTAATTGACTCATTTAGAGATAATCAGGACTACTATTTTAGGATATATCCTTTCAAGTTTTTTCTAAGTGCTACCCACATTATAAATTAATATATTTATGGGTTATGGCCATAAAATTCAATTATACTATAGATATTGGAGACAGTTTTTTATTCACTTGCTAACCCATACACATCTCTCAGTTTTTGAATACAGATCTTCATCAGGCTTTGAAAGGGGCCAATAGAATCCTAGGTTACAGAAGAAATTTGTTCAGTTTGCTCTTGGTAGCTCTCTTACTTTTCTGTTACAAACATCACTTATAGAAGTATCACAGTCCCTATATTTTGTGCACTTGAACCAATTATCTTTCTTTTGCATGCATGGAAGTATGTATTTTGTGGTGCTGGGGTTGCTGCCAGGGCTTCATGCATGTTAGGCAGGTTCCTACTATGCTACACAAGCAGCCCCTTGTGTTTTTCAAAATAAGTATCACCCACCAATCATGCATGCTGTGCCACTCTGCATATCTTTGCCCTGCCTTTCAGGGGTCAGCAGGAAGACTGTGGGTCTCGGGGTTACTACTCACAGTTCCTTGGGTTCTTCTCCTTCTCACTGTGACACACGTGTACACACACAGGGGCAGACCTGCACATTCATGCATATTCATGACTGTAGACATTTCAGTAAAATGTTCTCCCCAGTCGTAATGAGAAAATGCACTGAAGACATGCTGGCTTTAACATTTTACCGATTCGTTTACATTTTGGTATTATTGTTGGTGAGCATGTCTGAAATACTGTTTCAAAATATGAGGAACTTGGAGTGTTCTAAAAACACAAAGCGAGACATAGTTTCATCAAGCCTCTAAGAAAATGATCTCAGCTGGAAAAAAA
>NW_004524687.1:4878968-4894558 GCF_000260255.1 Octodon degus
CTCCAGGGTTCATTCCATTTAACTACATTTCCAGTGGAGGTGTCGTTAGTAAATCTATCATTCTGTAGGGTCTTTCCATGATGATGGTTTTCCACTGCAGAGATTAAGTCCATGAATAACACTCAGAGTGAGATCATTTTCCCATAAAACTTCTGTTAATAAAACTATTCCACAACTGATTTGTAAAATATCCATCAAGTGTGAATTTGTAGACCGGCTCCTTGGCATTTTTAAATGGAATTCTCGGGGCCCATTTAGGGAAAAAAGAAAGTTGTGTCTGACATACTTTAATTTCTACTCTTCCCACGTCTGAATACATCTTCCTCAGACTGTGCTTCTGGCTCTAATTATAATCCCCAAGGTTCTTTTATTAATTTGTGTATTTTATAAAATATAACAAATTCTCCTGCATTAGCAATTGTATGTGTTTTCTGGCATAATCACTGTTGATATTTGAACACATTTCTTCCAGCTTTGACTTTCTTTTCCAATGTCTATATTTGGCTTAGGTTTGTTGTTGGAAATTGATGGAGCGTGGTATGAAAGTAAGGTTTGAGTCCTGTTGTCATGATTTCAAGTTAAATTATTAACATCCCTCATGTCACAAAATAAGTAAAATGCATTCTATGCATGGCCTTTTTTCACAACAATTTCTATTAAAATGTAATCCTTTTCCATGAGGCCCCTGTTTTACTTTGATAAGAGTGTAATGATAGAGCCAGGAACGTTTGACCTGCGTGTCTTGGCAGGTTGCAGCTCCTTGGGAGTGTACGAGAATGCTCTTTTTATTACTTCTTCCAGAAACCTCACTGTCTTTAAATATTCATTAGAGTTTCTTCTACCTTTTCTTTTTGATAATGGACATTGAATACAGGGCCTTGCTACTGAGCTTCCTTCCCAGCTGTCTTTGCCTTTTTTTTGTGTGGGGACATTATGGCTTAGCTCTCTGCTCCTCGCAGAAGCCTCTTGTGTTTGGGAAGTGGTTGTATTATGGACTGTGATACTTACATGTTGGTTAGTTCACCAGTGAGTGATTGCAGGCTTGCTGTTTAGAGGTAGGGCTGGGTTAGAGGCGGGTCTCTGGGGCATGACCTGAGAAGGTAAATTGCTGCCGCATTTCCTCACTGCTCTTTCTGCTTCCTGGCTGCCAGGGGCTGAGCAGGTGAGCTCTGCTTGGCACTTCCACCATGTGGTGTATGTGTTGGAGTTAGCTCATCATAATTTGAAATTCTAAGCCGAAATGGACCTCTCCTCCTTCACACTGTGGATGCCTTCACTGTGTCCTGTTATGGGAAGTTACTAAGACACAGGGTCTTACTAAGTTGCTACATTGCCCTGGATGGGCTTGAACTGTGAACCTTGTCCTCAGTCTCCAAGTCTTGGGAGTACAGGCATCTAACCACTGGATCAAATAATCTAGTTGCAACTGTGGCATATCTGGAGAAGGAAAGCATAAAATTCTGTGAGGAGTGTGATAACAGGATTTGATCCACCTGACCACAGAAGGGCTCAGGATTCCCTACAGAGGCTTCAGCGCTGAGATGACTATGTGGGATGCAACTGTGCAATGAGAGGGCAGGTAATGTTCTGGGGTAACAAAGGCCCCCTGGTGGGAGGGGACCTAGCAGGTCCAGTGGATGGAATGAAAAACCTCAGTGGCTGAAGCACACACACACACACACAGAGAGAGAGAGAGAGAGAGAGAGAGAGAGAGAGAGAGAGAGAGAGAGAGTCATATGTGAGAGGCAGGTGAGTACCAGAATTTGTAGAACCTGCAGGGTCATATGGTTCTGTCAAGATTGATCTTCCACATATATAATATGAAGCTATGGAATTAACCCTTAGTGTTTGCCTGCTGGGCATCTTGAATGGTGAAATACGCATTTCGCAGAGATTTCTCAGGCTGCTCCATGGAAGTGACTTAGGCAGGAGTATGAGACTGATTCTTGTTTTTTTCTTGTTCGGACTGCCTTTCCTTGATTTTGATCTCAAATGCTACCCCTTCTGGCCTCTGTACCCTATTTTTTGACCACCTGCTGCATATATCAGCCTGGTGCCCCAGACGTACAAGCACGTTCTTCTTGTCTCCATAGATGGAGCTCTGAAAAGTCTCTTCAATACTTCCCCCACCCTGGTCTTCATACCCCTGTCTGGTCAGTCATTGTGCTACATGCATGTCTAGTATATGACAGGTAAGAAAGACCATCTCTATAGAGACTTCCTCAACCAGCATGAAAATTTCTTCCTTCCTTCCTTCCTTCCTTCCTTCCTTCCTTCCTTCCTTCCTTCCTTCCTTCCTTCCTTCCTCTTTCTTTCTTTCTTTCTTTCTTTCTTTCTTTCTTTCTTTCTTTCTCTCTCTCTCTCTCTCTCTCTCTCTCTCTCTCTCTCTCTTTATTTTTCTGTGTCTGTCTGTCTGTCTGTCTGTCTGTCTCTCTCTGTGTGTGTGTGTCTTTCTGACTTTATTTTTTAATTAGTTAAGTATACTGTCACATTTTGGATATGTGTAACAATCACATTCACCATAGGGAATTTGTACCTGTATATGGTATGTATTAGTTTCTCTTTTTCCCCACTCCCTACCCCTTCCTCTTAGCCTCCTTCTTTACAAAAGCTTTGTTTCCACTTTATCTTTCTTTTCTTTTTTCTCTTCCTTCCCTTCCCCCTCCTCACTCACTAGTTTTCTTCTCCTTTGAACATTTTCTTTCTATTTTGTAATACATATTATACATTTTCCTTCTCATTTACCCTTTTATTTTCTCACACCAGAGAAACAAGGCAGCATTTAAACACAAATCTGATTTATTTGCCTAAGAGTATGATCTCAATCTGCATCCATTTGCCTAGAAATATCTCCAGTTTATTCTTCATGGCTGAGTAGTACTCTATTATATTTAAAAAATCACATCTTCTTTATCCATTCATCAGTTGATGGGTTTTTGGGCTGTTTACAAACAGAATTTAGCTGATATAAACTGTGCTGCTATAAAGATGGGTATACATAAATCACTGTGGTATGATGCTTTTATTTTTTTTTGGGGGGGGGAAGACAAATGGAATGTGTAGGTCTAATTTTTTAAAAAAACACTCCTCACTGGTTTTGACAGGGCTTGCACCAATCTGTACTCACATCAACAGAGGCTGTTTTCCTCTACAGCCTTCCAGCATTTTTTATCAGTTTATTTCTCAATAACTGCCATTCTTTTTGGAGTGAGATGGAATCTCAGTGTTTTAATTTGCATCTCTCAAATGACTAATGATGTTGACCACTTTTCATATATTTATTTGCCATTTATACTTCTTTACCTATGAAGTGTCTATTTACTTCAGATGCCCACTTTTGGATTGGGTCTTTAAATTTTGGGGTCTGATTTTTAGTTTTTTATATATTCTAGGTACTAGTCCTTTGAGGAAAAGCTGACAGAGAGGATGTCCTTCTGAAATGTAAATTTGTGTTAGTTTCTTTCCAGGAGACCTGGGACAACAGTTGAGTCATTTGTGTATTACTTATTATTTTCCTATGTGTGCCTTATGCAAGGAAACACTCAACAAATCTTTATCAAATCATTGTTTCTCAACATGCCACTTGCTGCTATGATGTCTCTCGGGTAGATGGTTGTTCAAAAAGTAGGGGGTGGTGAATGAAAGCAAGAGACAGGAAAAGGAATACTGTGGGACTGTCCTGATTATATGGTAAGATTTTTGGACTTATGTGTAAACATAAGAAGTATATAACTCTTTATGCCTATTTTTAAAATATATTCTAATTTTTAAATGTTTTTTATTATATTCTGTAGGGACTTAAAGTTCAATATATCAATACTTGATGAAAAATACCTGTTCCATATTATGCCTATCTACAGATAGATAGGTTGTATGGTAATAACAATAAGCTTGTCTTCTGGATGGTTAACAATCAAAGTTTGCAGACCAAAATTAGAGAAAAAGGAGGGCCACAAGGAAAGTCAACATTTTGGCTCTAGCCTTCTAAGGTCAATTAAGACTCAGGACATATGAGAACTTGTACTGTAACGTCATGGAACTCAGTAGTGTCCCAAGTTTTCTGATCAAGGATATTGTGGGGCCAAAGAAGAAAGAGATCGATGATGTAGAGTGTGCCTAAGGAAAGTCACATGGAGAGAAAACATTCTCTCAAGCTTTCACAGAGAGCACATTGGCCAAGCAATGGCCGTGACTCATCCACATGGCTGACACTGACAAAGGTTCTACAGTCCGAGGTACAGGATCTGAGGATAAATCCTGAAGGGATTTCACTGACCTTATCAGACCCAAAATCTACAACTCTTGTTGCATAGGTCCTGCTTTACGTTGGTCTTAAACATCCAGCAGAAAAGTATAAAAATGAAATATAAGAAGTAAAGCCATGGTGTTAAGTTGAGGTGTAGGGGACTCAGGTTAACAATTTCTGACATTGCCAGTCAAGCGGAAGACACAATACTTTTATGGGCTACTGGACTCTTTTAGAATATTTTGCTGAGTTTTTACACCTATAATATTCAAATAACAGAACTTAACAACAAAAAGGGGATGCAGATGAATGTCCATTTTGTATCTGTGTATTCAAAAGGTTAAGATCGATATACAGTTACATTCTCTTAATGAATAGAGGGATTTGTTCTAATGGTGTATGTAAGTAAGATGTCAAGTCCGCATCTTGTACAGCAATTAACCACTAGGAAGAATGTATACAATGTGTTAATTATTGAAACTGTCATACCAGTTTTGTTTGAAACTGTCTCATTGCTATTTGTTTGTCAATAAATTTATGGAAAAAATCATTGTTTGTCATACAATAATAAAAAGTTGTGATGATGCAAAAATTATATGACTGAAACTCATTTGTCATTCTTTACTACTGGTTAGTTTGCTACATGCTTTAGATATTTGGGGCAAATGATTATTATTCTCACTTGAATGTTCCTTTCACTCTTTCCCATCTCCAAGTGTAAAAATGTAAGGCATTTTTGAACTGTGTGCTATAAGAAGAAATAAGGAGGCAAACTAAACAATTTCATGTATGTTTCATTCTGGTCAGAAGCCAATGTAAATGCTTGTGCTAAGAGAACAAGCATATTTCCTGACATGAACGCTTGGCTGTTCATCCTGGGACCCCTTCCACCACCAGCTGCCCTCAAAAGACTATTAACCCCTGCTTTGAACCAGCGAACCAGATGTGGATTTCTTGAGCAAATTATTGGAAATTTCACCACACGTAGTTCTACAGCGAAGTATTCCCAGCTTTCCAGAGCATTCCATAGAGATAACATCATACTTTTTCCTCCAACCTGTTAATTAACATAATTATTTATCATCTTTAAACTACAGCTTGCATTCGTTACAAGGTAAACTCAAAATACACTCACTGGCTGGAGCCCAGTGTTGTTGCAAAAAACAATTCAGAAATTTTAAAACCTTGGAGATCATCTCAGAGATGAGAAAAAATGTTTCACTCCCCTTGCTGTTCTGACACCCTAGACCTTCAGGTGTTGGCTGAGCTTTATCAATCAGTAACTTGCCATTGAGTCCATGTATTGTTGGACTGAGGGTTTGTTATGTGGCTTCTAGTTTCCACCTAGCTTTAGTATTTGAGATGCATTTTTGTTTTTTAGATTTAAGGGGGAAAATGGCAAAGCTGTAATTTTCTACCTTGATTTCTCTATCATTGTCCAAATTTCAGAGCATGTTCTTAGCATTAGCAGAGTTTTTTATTCACTTTCCCACCATACTCCTACCTCATGTTGTTGCTCTTCCATTGATAGGAATATACAACAGGTTAAATATAGAAATGAAAGTGATAGTCCAGATAACTTAATTAGTCAGATATTAAATGAAAGAAATTTGCAAAATAAAATAATCCATTATTCTTATAATTTTGTTTTTCCTTTTTTATGTTTTAGGTTTTGGAGAAACAACTTGTTCGTGAAAGTATGATCTTCACATTAATATATACTGCATTTATTACTATGTTATGCAAATTAAGGAAACATCAGATTTAATTTCTAACAGTAAAATTAGTAGCTATTTACTCACATAAACGGAAGCTCTTAGGGAGCCTTAATAATTTTAAGAGTGTGTGGAAGTTCAGAGACCAGTAAGTTTGAGAGTCATCGAGTTTACATAGACTTGTGTGAAAAGACACATAGTACCAAGCTTCTGTCCTTTTATTAAGCAAATGGTGTAATGCAGAGAAAACCCATGTGTAAAAGTCCCAAGAGCTTGACAAGAGCCACTAGGAGTAGTTCCAATTATTAGTTACTCGTCAGCAGATGTGAGCTCTAACCATTCTAAACCTACATGCTCTGGAAAGAAATCTCACGCATTGTCACCATCAATATAGTGCCAGAGAAAGACATCACAGAGCTGAAGGTGTGAGAAGCTGCTGGCTTTGGGGCTGACAGGAGAGAAAGAAGCCATGTAATAGAGCTAATGTGGTGAGAGGAAATATTTGTGGGTAGGAATACTGGGTACCTACAAATTCTCTTTAATTCCTTGAAAGCACAAAACTCATTTTTAGAATGCAGCTGCCTTCTGAGTTGTGGTTTTTGTGAAAATGATAATTAGTAGCTTTCAGTGGATTTCACATACAAGTCGCTGTTGACTTAAGACTGGACCATAGAGAGATTCACACTCAAAAATGTAAAAGTAGAAGTTTAAGTGGCTCAACTACAAAATGTTTGGATTTGATTCCAATACCTGTAAAGTTGACATTTTTTTAAACTTCCTATGACTATATTCTACTTCTTTCAGAGTGCACTGGCAAAGACTCTTTCCAGCAAAGCATTTTATTAGCACATGAGTATCCATCCTCACATTCCAAGAGCAACCTCCCACTCACAATTTGAAGTCATTTCCATTTAGTTCATGGAATCAAAATCATAGCACCATTACCACATTTTTATCAATGTCATGGCCTTCCAAACAGTAGAAAGGATTGTAACAATTATTCATTAATCAGTTTTTCTTGAACTACCAGAGACATCAGTTGCCAAAGGTAAGAGATGTGAAACCCAGCTTTGGGAAACAAATAAATTTCCTTAACATTAATATCCGTATTTTAATTTTTCCTTTCTGCTAACTCATTGTTATAGCCACAGCATCCCGCAAAATTACCCTAAACATTTTCAGAAGTGCCCAAGACAGGTAGGAATTTATCAGTTATGGTGAGGAATAAGTTCAATCAGTTTAGATATTAACATCTATTCAACCCAAAGTAGTACTCTCTCAACTCTGCATTTTGAAAATGCTACTTATCATGTTCTGAACATATCTTTTAAAATATTTGTGTGTGTGTTTGTGTGTGTGTATGTGTTCTGATTCCCCTCTTCTATTAGAATACAACTCAATGAGTCAGTAATTTTGCTAAAACTAGCAAGATGTAGAACAGTGCCTCGCACATCACAGAATCTCGGTGTTTGTTGAATGAAAGAATGAGCTCCCAATGCCCCTCCTGAAAATGTTTCTCCAGAGACACTCTCCTCTGATAAGGTCTGTTCTGAACCTCAGATTTTTAGGTCGCCCATATTTACAGTTGTGTCTTAGCAGGAACAGGCTCAGAGAGAAATATAAAGAAGGTTTCTGACATGGAATAATCCACAATCAATTTGGTTGCTGTATCAATAAATCTCCTATAGAAAACAGAAGATAAGAACTGCATAATTTGGAACAAGGTCAGTAAAGGGGCTATCATGATAAGGAGCAGTTGTCTTCCCAGTATATGTTTATGAAACTCAAACATGTATTCTTAAAGAGAGGGACACCCAGAGAAGAAATGCAGTCAGCTTTGTAAAGTGCTACCAGAACAGAGCCATAAGGCTGAAGCCAGAGAAGTAGAAATGAAAATGAGGTAGAAGGACAGGAGAGGAAAGAGGCCAAGCATGGTAAAAAAAGAAATGTTATGTGAATATTTGGGACCCGGTATGTGTATATTCTGGATGTAGCACATGTTTGTGATTGCCCGATGGTAGCAACGCAATGTTATAACCATGACTACTGTAATTCCCAGGTCAATTCTGAAAGATATTTGTACATCCTTAAGTTTTTAAATTATTTAGAGCATGATATCCTGAATACTAAGCACCTGTATTGAAGAACTTCCAAGAATTTTACTAACTAATCTAGGCTTCTTTATTCTATGGTAACAGAGATTTGCTTCCACCTCCTACCCTCGGAGGATGGGGTGGGGGCAGATGGGATGGAGAGAGTCAGAGAACCCTCTCCTGCCCACACACATACACATTTACTGTGTCTGGACCATGATGAGTGTTTAAAAACATGGTGCTAAGGGCTGGGGAGGTAGCTTGGTATTTTACCTCCCTGACAAACGCAAGCACCCGGGTTTGCTCCCCTGTACAGCATATCGTGCCAGCCCACACTCCCTGCTGTTCAAGGAAACTGGGTGTGGCTGTGTTGCAGCACTGGGGAGGCTGAGACAGGAGGATCACTATGAGTCTGAGCTGTGTAGTGAGACCCTGTACCAAATAAATGAAAGATTTTTTTTAAAAATAAAAATAAAAACACAATGGTAATATGTGTGTTAGTTCCAAGAGATAACTTGATTTTTTAGATTTTAGAAGGCACTCTTAGGAAACTTGAAACAAGTTGAACTGGAATTGCTTCACAGGACTTTCATTAATACCACTTGGAGTTGTTCTTAAAAGCAGCAAATCCAGTCAAAATCCCACTTAGATCTGGCTCCAGGGCCTTTGCTCTGAAAATACTGGATGCCCTGCCCATGTCCCCTCAGAACTCTGCGCTTAAGCAAAGGAAGGCTCCTTCCTGCCTGCTTGCACTCTCGCCTGAGTCTCTCTGACTGCAGATACAGGTAGACCAGAAGCCTGGACTTAGGATACATACCTACCTTGGTGACCCCTTCTCTGGGTGGGAATCACTCCTAAACCTGTTCTTCACAGCTCCTCCTTATTTCTTAGCCAAACTTAGCTCTGATTGCCCATGGTGTGATTTTGTTATTTAATGTACTCTAGATGAATTTTTCTTCCCTTTTCTGTCCCATCATTCACTCCTCTTCTGGTTCCTCCTGGATCATTTCCTAAATAAACCACTTGAACTCACATTCCTCCTCAGGGTAAGACATTGCCTGTTCTGAAATCCTTACCTTGAATTTTCCCCTGATTTACTGTTTTCTTTCTCTCAGCAAACTCTCCCACTAAGACATAGCCTCATATTCAATGTTTATAGTTTAGAATAAATTTAAGCCAAAGCATCATGTGGAACTCCAGAGTTTCTTTACCTACATGGCAGTCAACAAAACTTAATGTGCTTTGCCTTTACCTCTATCATGAGCCCTAGGGAACATTCAGCAGGTTTGAGTTTCTCTTCTTTCCTACATCACTGTCCTGCTTCATAACCCAAAATGCAATATGCTTTGTCCCATTTCACTCTCCATTGATGTGGTATGCTTTCATCCTTTGGAAAATAGTCATTTTGTAGAAAAAGAAGTGATATGTGAATAACTATTGTCTTTATGCTTCTGTCTCCTTAGTGTTGGGTTAGACTTTTGGTTTTATCTGTTATGTTTCTATGGATGGGGATGACCTCTAACATTGTGTTCTCACTACTCATATTTCATTGAATTCCTAGTCTCCCATGATCTCCAAACGTTTCTCTTTCATGCCTTCTATTTACAAATACAGCCAATGGGTGTCAATGAGATGTTTCCTCTTCACTTTAGAACTGTCTCATTTTCTAAGTTGGCCATTACTATCCAAGACAGAACACTCCTGCCTCTTCCCTAACTCATACTTTAGTATCTGTGAGTTTATCTCTATATTTCATTTGACTTCTCAACTCTATCATTCTCTGACTCTCCTTCTTAACCATAGACTTTCCCATTCCAGGTTTCCCTACAGAAAGCTGAGTCAAGTTTTGCCAAATTCTGCATTCACTATGTTACCAGACAGCTAAAAAAAAAAGAAAAAAAAAAATCCCAACTAAGTCTTAACTAACTTCATGACAAAATCCAAGTTTCTTAAAATGTTTTGGCATTGTTCTTTCTTCTTCTTTTGCTTGTACCTCTATTTTAGATCTGCTCTAATCTGGTTAAGAACTCTTTATTCAATTTATCTTTCTTCCAATGTTACTCTCTTATTATTATTAATTTTACTTATGTCAATTCTCCTATCTAGTCAGGCTGACCTAGTTGGTACCTTCCAAACATTGTCATTCTTTTTTTTTTCTTTTTAGTCCTAGGGATTAGTAACAAGTCTTGCACATTCTTGGCAAGCTCTTTACCACTAAATTGGGTTCCCAGCCCCTCACTCTTGTTGTGGGTTTTGCTCATGATTCTCCCTTATCTATAAGAAGAAATATAGGGGCCAGGGAGATGGCTTAGTAGAATAAGTGCTTCCCTGGCAAGCACAAGGGTCTGAGTTCAATCCCTACTTCCACAAAAAAAAGAACAAAAAAAAAAATATAGCATGTGCTCTTATTGTGGGGTACTATACAAAACACATATGTGTTATATATTATCTTATTTGATTTCTACAGCTGTACATGATCAGAGTTATTATTGCCTATATCTTATAAAAGATAAACTGAGGCACTAAGAAACTAAGGATATTGTCACCTTGTGCAGCTTACAAGTGATTGCACAAGACTAGAACTTTCTTCTGCCTTCTGGAATGCTGACTGTCATTCCATATCACTGTCATACAGGCTGCACTAAAGGGTAACCAATTGTCCAGGAAAATGCATACATACATGGTTGACTTACAACTACTGCTTCATGATTCAGACTGAAGTTTTTTTTTTTTTTTTAATGTGTAAGGTTGTCAAGCTGTAAACAAATTCTGTGTAGTAAAGTTTCAAAATTTTAGTGGAGTAGAGAAGGAACCACCAGAAGTTATAGTTTTGGTGTAAGAGCAATAATTGATTTTATGTTTACATTAGTGATCTTTTTTGGTATTCTGATTCTCCTTAAGATATACTTAAGTTTCTCCTATGTTCTGTTTAGTCAGCATCATTATACCATTGATCCCCAATTAACGAGCTACTTGATGTTTGAAAATCATATAGACTATGTTTTTATGAGACATGTACTTAACTTTTAGATGATTATACTTGGACAATATGGAGCTTACATATTTACACACTATACTTAACAAATCCTTTCAGTTACAGAAAGGTTTCTCTTACATATCCAAATTCTCCCCTATATTACTAAATTTAAATCATTCTTTAGTTCAGTTCATCACTTTCTTCCTACAATTCTAGAGTATTTGTTGGTCTTGATATAATATTTTAGTTTTCATCTACTTGTCTTGTTTATGCATCTCCATCTCAATCTTCATTTCAAATTTGTGATCCATCTCTCTTTCCCCTCTTCAAGGTGGATAGAGAATCCTATGAACTATTCCCTCAAGAAGCCTATAAAATTATTACAGATTTCCCAACCTTTCTTCCACATCCAAGCTGCTTATAATAGCTCTAGGTATATAGTATGTGTTTAGTAAATGCTTGCTGAACCAAATTTAATTTAACTTTGTAGATTAGCCTTTACTGTATCTTAGAATTCTCCTGATTTATATTTAACCAACTCTAGACAAAACAGAGAGGCATTGTATCCAAAGAACAAGTAGCCTTTAGGAAAGAATAACAGTGACCAGGAAATTCTGTTATCACATGAGGAGGGAAAAAATGTCTGTGTAAGCCTAAGGATACTAACAGTTAGCTTTAGAATTTGCCCACATAGTTAAACCTCATTCCAAATGCCCCTTTTCTACAAAGCCAGCCCAGTGGCAGGCAATCTGTGCTGCCCTTTTCAACCACAACTCTGTTTAATTTCAAAACAAGGGCAGATAAAATATGCTAATACACAGCAAGTTTCCCCATTGCTATTCATTGGGAAGTCCCTTTCCAGTGTGAAAGTTCAGTCTTCCGTGAATTCACAAACAAATGATTGCTCTTGTTACTGGCATTCCACACCGGTGATAAAACATGTGAGTGAATCAGACTCAGCCTAATTGTATGAGTTTTCTTCTGGAAGGTGCTGTGCTCTTTGTCTTGAAACCCATATGGGAATGCACGGCTGTGAACACATCTGATGCTTTAAAATAAGTGCAGTTCTATCTGCCAGGATGGTAATAGGAAATCGTCTGGGACCTCTGGTGGTGGTGATGGTGGTGGTGGTGGTGGTGGCGGTGGTGGTGTGTTTAATGAGTTCAAAGCCTCTGTGCTCAAGCTGTAGGAGCCTGCTGCAAGCAGTGCCCTGTTTAGCATACCATGTGTGCTGCAGCTCACAACATCTTTAACCAGAAAAGCAAAGGGCTGGGAAAAGGAACACGATGGGGAGCTAACAGCCATGAGAGAACAGGGCTGGAATGCTGGGTCAACCACAAATTGGTACACGGAACTTGTGTTTTTCATTAGGATTACTGCAGTAATGCTGGTTTCGAGCATTCCAAAGGATATTCAGACTTATATTAAATTAAATTCTCCTTTAAAAATCACTCTGTGATTCATATGGAACAACATGAATCAAGAAAACTCAGGAAATATAAAACTAAGGGCAGCTCTGGCCCTTGCTTATGCTGTTGATCTGAACGTGGAGTGTACCTTGTCCACGACTTCTAGGTAACCTGGAATGTGTCTTAAAAATGCAGCCTTGCACTGAGCTTTTTAATTAACTTCTTAGTTCAGTGTTTTTTCCATGTTATTTGTGGGGTTGTGGAAGACAACTCTGAGTGAGCAAAATACACTTATATACTGGGGCACAAACAAAAACATGAGACTATGCTTTATGTTGTACATAAACATTTATGTAAATTATGTATATGTGTATATATATATATATATATATATTTATATGTCCATTGTGCAATTTATAGCTAATAGTTTCAAATTAGCTGAGATCTAACTATTAAGAAACTTGTGTGTTATTCTAAAATAAAACCCTTACAGTAAATGAGTTCTTTCTCTTTCAAACATATATGTACACACACCATACCACACATACAACTTATATGTGTATTCTGTTTATCTGTGTTCCTAAATAAACATATACCAGGTATGATAAAACTATAGTGGATGCTTAAATAAAAATTACAGTAAAAACACATTAAAATTAATTCCTTTCAGCATATTCTCCTTTGCTTGAAACATGTGCATCCCATCCTTCCTGCCATTTTCTGACATAATTCTGAAAGTCTTATTTCATGAATGTATTTAGTTGTATTGTTCTGGCTGCCTCCATATCTTGAGCTGGTTCAAACAAATTACCTTTCACAATCATTTTGACTTTGGAGAAGAGCAGTATTAGGAGACCAAGGTGGATGAGGACACTGGAATGTTTTTATAAGCCTGCCTTTCTGTTGGATGACACGCAGCAGTGACATCCACTATATTTTTAATCATAACTTTTAGACACACTCACAAAAGACTTGCAGAAGTACTTCAGGAAGTGGCAAGATTTAAATAAAAAGAGAGTATTCTGAGGGGCATTAATTGCAATGTCTTTTACTGTAATCATTTTAAAAATTTTAACCATTCACTATTTTGATCACATGTTGTACATCAGTTAGCATAGGCTGAGGAATGCTGCAGAAAAAACAATCCTAAATTTCAGGAGCTTAACACAATTCAACTTTATCTCTCTGTGTGGTCAAATTCCTTATTAATGTGGGCAAAACATCAGGACAGCTCTCCTACGTGCATCAGGGAAAAATCCCGGCTGCTAAGTTCTTTCCCTCTTAGCACATACATCGCACACTGGAACAGCTGAGAAAGAGGAGAGGTCAGAAAAGGCCATGGTCGTATGTATCTTTTGTTTACATCTCACTGGCAAGACAAGTCACAACTTCAAAGGAGCGAAAAAAGGCAATCACCTAGTCTGTCTAAAAGTAGGTTTTAATGAATAACACATCTTTAATGTGAGGAATGTAAGCTGGTACATGTAACTGGTTTTGAAATCATCTCTCTGTTTCTTTCTGTCTGTCTCTCTGTCTCTGTCTCTGTCTCTCTCTCTTTCATACACACACACACACACACACACACACACACACACACAAAACACTTCAGCTCTACAAGTGATGTCCCTTTATTCTACCTACAAAGTAGCCTAACTCAATCAGTCACCACCGTGTCGGCATGCAGTTTTCAGTGAGGAAGAATTTCAGGCTCTGTCCTAGAAATGTATTTAATGGAAGAAAAGCCAAAAGATAGTTTTCCTAAGTAATTGTGAAAAAGTGAAATAAAAAGCCCAGGAGTGAGAACATGCTTTCCAAGCTGCTCTTAAGGACTCCACAATTTCGTTGTACACCAGCGATGCAGGGCAGAACTGCCAAGTCCTCCAGAGGAATGAAGTGCATCTTCAGCTCTGGTGGCTGAATGGTCCAGCAGATGAGTGAACTGCACAAAGCTTCCTGTTCTAGAAGGGAACAGCAGGGGGTTCCATGTACACAAGGCTTTCTCCAAAGTGCATCTACTTAATAAAGGCTAATGGGGAGTAAGGCGGGGCTTGAGGGAAGAGGACAGACTCTGTATCTACAGGGACTCGCTCAAGGTATTCAGCTGCACCGCATGTCTTGTACTGACAATGGTTCAATTTAGCAGTTTTCAGTTTCATAATGGTGCAAAAGCACTCTGCCCTCAGTGCTATTTGGAATGATACTCTCACAATGCCCACTACAGGCTGAGGTAAGTGTTTTCATTATGTGTAAGGCAGGCTGGGGTTAATTCTGATGTTTGACCAGTTAAGTGCATCAGAAGCATTTTACCTAATGAAATCTTATCTTAAAGAATTCACCCAACAACAAATGTGGGAGAGGCTGTGTGGAAAAAGGAACCCTTCTCCACTGCTGGTGGGAATGTAGACTGGTGCACCCATTATGGAAGTCAGTGTGGAGACTCCTTAGAGAAGTTGGACTCTTAATCCCATTTAAACCAGCTATTCCTCTACTGGGAATTTTCCCGGAGGATCTGAAAACAACATATCACAGTGATATATGTGTGCCTATGTTTATAGCAGCACAATTTATGATAGCCAAATCTTTGAAACAATGAAGATGCCCATCACCAAAAGAATGCTAGAAAAAGATGTGTTATTTTCACACAGTGGAGTATTATTCAGCTATAAACAATGATAAACTTGAAGCTTTTATATTGAAGTGGATGCCACTTGAAAATATACTCATAAGTGAAATAAACCACACACATATGTGTAAATATCATATAATTTCCCTAGTATAAGTACTCAAAAGAAGAAATACAAATAGAAAGGTAGAGTACAAGTAAAAGGAAAGCAGGATCTCAAGGACTAACTAATCAAGAGAGGGAAAGGAGAAGAGCTAGGAAACATGACAGTGTCAAGCCATACAGTTATATGTTGAAGATGGGCAAGGGAATGATTCTGAGAATCTCCAGGATATTTTTGAATGTAGAAGTTAATTAGAAAATTCTCACTGTGGCTAACTATATATACTGATACCTGTGAACTAAGCAACTGCACTGCAGATGGTAATTTGTAATAGTAGGTTCATGCTTGGAGTGCCTGTCATTCTGGTCTTCTGAATATGGGCTGCTTGTCATGACATGCCAGTTGCTGCTATGATGTCTCTTGG
>NW_004524687.1:4895876-4915091 GCF_000260255.1 Octodon degus
GAAAAATAAATAAATAAATAAATGAATAAATGAATAAATATAAAATAAAAAGTGACCCATGTCAGTGTAGGAGAAAAATACATTGTAAATCTTAGCAAAATCTGATACTCACAGTCTAGCATGATGTTGCCAGTGGCGTTTCATCAAAAGCTGTAAGGGAAACGGCTGACATGCAGAGTTCTATGTGCTTTCCTTGCTTCTCTGCAAGATGACCTTGAGTATACAAAGAAACTTCTTATGTCTTTACACTGTGGGGACAGAGGAAAGACCCAACTGTCCCTGTAAGGGCCTTGTGATGGCTTCTGTTCCTGGTTTCCCTGTCCACCTATGTGGTGGGTGACCAGATACTCTGCATGATACATAGCCTGCTTTGATGTTCATTGTGTCAGCCAACTTGGTCAGGGCTAAGTGGGCTCAGGAGATCACTGTACCTCACCTAGACTCTTACGACCATCTTTGTGTTTCTGTTACACTTTTCATCTGGCCCCTGAATGCACTTCCAGCTTCTTTTTAGGTCTTTGCCATGCCTAGCTGATTCTATGGAAAAATTGCTAGCTTCCAAGTCAGGCTTCATGGTACTTAAGAACCAAGGAGGCATGGAATTCCAGCTCCAAATTAACACCTATCAGATTCTTGTTGTGAAGCACCAGCATCAATGAGGGGACTGGAATGACTTGAAACAATGAGGATAAGGAAAAGCATTTCAAATTAATAAACAAAAAAGTGGTGAAATCTGAAGTAAAAGGTAACATTTAGTCAATTGGAAAAAAAAAGACTCCTTAGGGGTTGCTGTGAAAATTGAGTTCTAGGTGCCCTTCTCTGCAGTACTTAGACAAGAGCTAGGGTTCTTGAGGCAAGACAGAGAATACATCCTGAGAGAAGAGGCACTTCATGCTGCTTATGATGCAGTCCAACACCTGTGCCGGCCTGTGAAGCTCAGTGGAGTTGTCCAACATCAGTGGAGAGGCAGACTTGGGGAATGAGTTTGACTGATCAGTCAGCATGGACTAAAAATAGAGAGGTCTGCTAGAATGTTCTGAGAGGCACAGGCTTCTAAAATCTGCCGGTGGTGTAAGAGTGTAAGAGGGAATGCTAATAAGTGCTGTAATGGAATTTCCCACCAGCCTAGTAAGATGGAATTTAGAAAAGGTTACACTCTGGAGCTAGAAGATAAATGTACTTCTTTTCCTCTGGTATGTGAACTAAAATTCTTATCTACATACAAGAATGTCAATGGATGAAGAGGGAACAGAAACAGAAAGTGTCTTTTCAACGGTAAACTTTGCTGAGTGGAATTGAGGGATCATAGAGATTTTCTCCTTGTTATTTTGTGTTTATTTTTATTGCCAAATCATTTATTACAAGACTCCATGATGGTGTCTAAGTTTCCAATAGCTCTATCCTTGTATGATGCTATGTGACTTCTCTGTCAGTCAGCAACAGTTGAGTGTGGTTTATCTAAGAATTATAAACCTTCTGTAACCACAGATTTTCATACCCTAAGGTCCAATCAACTAAGGATCAAAGTTATATAAAATAAAATTTTGTTTATACTGAACATGAATGAAACTTTGTCTTTGTTATCATCCCTAAAATATTTATTCTGAAAGCATCTATTTACACAGCATTTAAATATTACTGAATGTTATAAGTAAACTAGACAGGATTTAAAGTATATGGGGGGGGGGAGGCCAAATAGCTCAGTAGATTAAAGTGCCTGCTTAGGCAGATGCAGCAGCTGGGGTTCTATCACTGTGGCATGCCATGCCAGCCCCGCCCCAGGAGTGCACTGAGACAGTGACTGAGACTGGGCGTGGTGGCACACACTTGTAATCCCAGCTCTTGGGTGGCTGAACACAGGCGGATCACTATGAGTCTGATCTACATAGTGAGACCCTGTCCTAAAAAAAATACAAAAACAAATAAATAAATAAATAAATAGATAAATAAATAACATATGGAGGGACAACCCACTTCTGGCGCCCCTTCTGTCCCTCTCAGATAGAAGTTTTCATTTCTTAATAAACTCTTCCTGCTCTGTTGTTCTGAGAATTCATTCTATAATTTGGGGAACAAACACTCAGTGTTTTGAGTACCTATCAGGTTAGAAGCTTCATTCCCCTGTAGCAAAAGAACACAGATACCAAGAAGAGCTCACTGTTGTGGTTTTCCTCATGATGGTCCACTTCATGTTCTACAGAGAGAACTTTATATTCCTTTTTCTTGTTTTACTCAGCCCAAGCTCACTTGGCAGAGCTTCATTCACTCTTCACTTTTACTTTTTGAAGTAAATCTTGTCAATGTTAAAAAAGAAAACCAAATAAAATAAAGTGTATGGAAGAGTCTCTAGGATTCATCCAGTGATGTTATCAGCTCCAAAAGCATCTCCCACAGTATGAAATGTACAGTTTAGCTTTTCTGTGACACATCATAATTTCTCATGTTGGCCTGTTAGTTTTATTAAGTGCTTAGAAATGGGTGCTCTGAGAAAAATCTCAGGTGGTTATTACTGTAAGATTTGAAGAAATTTAATATAGTCTGCAAAGTCATGGAATAGAGACATCCAGCACTCTCCAGATCCTCCACAAAGAGCAGGTGTACTGCTATATACTGAGGTCACTAACTGGAACAGTACACTGGATTCCACATCAAAAAAAGATGAAAACTTTGTAAAATTCAGAGGTCTGGGACAGCACGGAGCAAGAGAAACAACATATATCAGTACTTGCCATGCCAGCTCCACACAAGGGAAAAGAAGTCTCCCTTCTGCCAAAGTAAATCTAAGACAGCACATGAAAGCAGTCAGTGTAGATACTGGCGATTATATCTACTAGGGAGTTTCACAGTCCTTGCAGGCTTACAGCCTAAGTAGATAAGAACACACCCTGGCTTTGGAAAAGGAATTCATTTCATCTCCTGGTGAATACCGGGTGTGATAACTGAAAGCCATCTACTGCTGAGTGGTGCTGTTCTCGGGGTCAAGAACCCTGAACATTCCCAGTTCTGAAACCCCACAGACCTTCTTTTGCACTACCACAGCTAACAGCTGGCTCACAGAACAGACTTGGCTTAGTGGCACGACTATGACCCAAGTCCAGTGAAAGCACTGCACGGTGGGGAGGGGGTGTTGTAGATGTGGAGATGAATAGAGGACACCACTCTTGCAAACCGGAGGATCACAAGTCTGCCTTCAGAGTCCCAGATATGTCCAGCTATAAGTGGTATTACGTAATGCCAGAACTAAAGGAAATTGCCCTCAAAGCTTCTACCAAACCTATGCCTAGCTCCTTTCACTAACAAGGTAGAGAAAGAAGACTGGTGCCATGGCTCCTTAACCACAGAGGTACACTGGGGCAGCCTGGAGAAATGCCAGAAAGCTCTGGCTCTGGTTCCATTCCTCAAGTACACAGCCTAAGAATGTCCAGATGGAAACTGCAGTGCTAACCACAGCTGGTTCCTGCTCAGCCTCTGGGGACCATCACAATTGATAGACTCCCAAGAGAGAAAAGCCTGCAGGCATCACCCTGTTCCCAACATGCACAGTTTTTGGTGGAGTCTGAAGTCCTGCTTTCAGGTGACCTCGCACTCAGTAGCCCCAGAGAACACAACTTTTGCTGCCACCACAATTATGTGAATTCTAACCATGGGTTGTACCTTGCACTAATCACACACTGCTGACAGGATTGGGTGTGAGTACCATACAGGAGTGAACCTATGATCCTACCCCTGTCTCTCCCAGTGAAACATCTGGACTGCACCAAGCCCAATCAGAGGACAAGTGTGCTAGGTCCATCACCGCTACTGGAGCAACCAGTGCCAGAGACCCTTTCAAGTAATAGAACCAATATTAGTGGTCCTGGAAAAAATGCCCCCATCACTACTGCTCCCACCATGGAAGTAACCACCTAGGGCATGCTCCACACACTGTGTTGTTCACACAGTATCTTCTTGAACTGTTTCAAGTGTCTCTCCATGTGTGAAGCCTGTGGAGGCAGTTGCCTCTGACTCTGACACAGTACTCATTATGCCCACACTAACAATTACAAAAGTACCTATAGATTATACTACAGTGCCCAGCTGAAAGTAAACTCAACATTGTCTAGAAAACTAATATCCTAAGACACAACTTTAGGTGAAACCTACTTAGAAGGCATCTCATAAAAGTGGTAGAAATATTCACTTTATCAGATTTCCAAATCTGAACAATGTAATACAATGCTCTTAAAGATCATAATTTTAGTAATAGTTTCCAAAGATATTAACATAGATGAGATGTTTGGTAGAGAATTCAAAAGAATTTTTTTAAAAGCTCAGTGAGATGCAGAGAAATTGTTACAAAGAACTAGGATGATAGTGCAACTATGATTAAGAAATTTGTAAAGGGGTGGCGATTTTTGAAAATGAGCCAATGAGAAATTTTGGAAATGAAAAGCTCCATAATTCAGACAAAAAAATCATTAAACAACCTCAATACTTGGTCAAATGGGAGGAGAAACATTCAAGTTTGAAGTCCAATCTTTCAAAATATATTTGGAAAGGAAGGAAGAAAAATAAAAAGCAATGAAAAGGGCATTCAAGGTCTTTGTGATATCATTAAAAGATCAAATGCTCACATTAACTCCTACCAGAAGGGAAAGAAATGATGGTTAAGGGCAGAGAAAATCTGTTCAATAAAATAATAGCAGAACATGTCTCCAGTGTTCGCAAAAGCATGGACATACAGAACCCTGCATAGACATGGCCAAAAGAGCTCTATCACCACATACAGTCAGACTTCCAAAAGTACAGAACAAAGAAATAGGTTTGTGATTGTCAAGAGAAACATCAAATCATGTTTAAAGGGATTCCTTTAGACTAACAGAAGATTTATCTGCAGAAACTTTGAAGGTCAGGACATGCTATATTTTACATCCTGAGAGAAAGCAACTGCCTTACTAAGAAAGCAACCTTACTAAGGTTGCTATTGGTAAAAAGAGAAAATTGTGTGGAAGTCCTTCAAAAAACTAAAAGTAGCACTAGCTACGGATTGCTGGACATATATCTAAAAGAAATGAAGTCAACATGCAAAGCATAACTTCATACGCATATTTTTTCACAACACTATTCACAATAGCCAAGATAAGCAATCAGACTTGGAGGTTATCAACAGAAAAAGGATAAAGAAAATACACTGTATGAGGACATAGTGTGATGTGAAACAAGCTAGGCACAGAAAGGCAAGTATTACAGGTCCTCAAGCTGTTCTTCACAGAGGGAAGTTAAAGGGAAAAACACCAACATGGAAGTAGAACAGAGGTGACTAGAGAGTGAGAAGGGTGACAGAAGAAAGGAACTTAAGGGTAGAAGGAGGGTGGACATGTTCTGTGCATGGTGTGCACACATGGAAATGTCAATATCACAGTTTTCCCCATTAATTTGTAATTTAATATAATTACTTTGCAATTAATTTGTAATTTAATGTAATTTGTATGTTGCTAATAATGATGATGATAATGATGATGATAATAATAATAAAGCATAAAGGAGGATGTACCTAGGTTGTATGCAAATACAATGCCATTTTATTTAATGGACACAAGCGTCCATAGATTCTTGTATCCTTGAGGAGTCTGAAGTTTAACCTTCCAGGAACATAAGAGAACAACTGTGCATCCCATTTCTTTACTTCCCATCATACATGCCTCAACATGACCTCAACTTACTTCTGTAGCTTTTACTGGCTAAGCTTCCTATTTGCCTGTGGCTCCTACTCTTGGCTCTCCTGTAAAATCAACTCAGGAAACTTCTAGCACTTAACAGATACTTACAGTTTATCTCCAGTGAGCGAACTGATTCCTCTAGGTAGGCCTAGGTCTGTGTATTTCTTAAAGGTCCCAAGTGATTCTAAGTCACCCCAAGCAGAAAACCACTGCTCTACTTCCTGGACTTTAGCCAAACACAGCAAAATGTTTCCCAGTTTTGCATTAGGCTATGTACAGTCTTCTCTCCTGAATGCAGTCTCAGTCACTAGTCACAGCTGTGCATCCCGAAAAGCTCTTTCCAAATCATAACTTCTCTATTAGATTTTGTCCCCACAGCTGTTATTTATCTTTGCTAAGAAGCTTCACTGGACTTTATTCAGCCTTCTCATCTGCTGTTTATTTTGGCACATTGTACACTCTAGGTAATTAGGCATTGGCTTACATACAAGAGTGGAAACTCCTTGAGGCCAGTGACCAGGATGTGCTCTCCTTCACCAAGATACCATGAGGGAGGCAGGGGGCTCCGTGATAAACCATGATGAACACGTTTCACTGAACTTGACAATGATTTCAGTGAAACTACATCCACATGGGGTAAATTACATAAACATTTTTAATTTTTTTTTTATTCATTTGTGTGTGTGTGTGTGTGTGTGTGTGTGTGTGTGTGTGTGTGTGTGTGTATCCAGCTCAGCCCACCAGGGGGCGGGGCTGGCTGGCATGTAGTGCTAGGGGATTGAACTGCGGTCCCTGTGCTTTGCTGAGCTTGTTCTAAGTAGGTGCTTTAGACCACTGAGCCATCTCACCAGCCCCTACATAAACATTTTGGGAAATGGAAAGATATATGGAACATATTAGCTTTGGCAATAGCAGAGCTAGATACTTCTTCCCTGAAAGTGTATTCTGAGGAGCTGTGATCTTCATGCACTATTGTGGTCACTGGCTGTGAGATGGAGCCTGTTGCTGGAACAACATCTTTATGAATGCAGGGAGGGACACAGGGCTTGGAATTTAGGAATGCTGATGTCATGGAAATGAGTTCATACATGTAATCTTAAAATCCTCTGGGAGGAGAAACTTTCACATTTTAGCCCAAAACCACAAAGGAAGCAAGTCCCAAAGAATCGATGAATGTCAGTTAAACAGAAGAGGAGAGAGAGAGAGAAAATATATATATATATATATATATATATATATATATATCCTTTCCAAATATGCATGCATGTCATATTTTGATTCCAGGCCATGAAAGTGCTAACGAGAACAGGCCATAAAGAGGTACTGTCATGTAATCCTTATCAGGTTGTGAACTTGAGTCACACAAACGTGGATTTACAGGAAACACAGAACAGTGTAAATATGTCAAACTACAGAATGTGCGCAATTAGCAAAATTCAGACTGGGAAACTCTACCAGATAAAAGATTTGCTTGTGTTAACCCATGAATTGCAAAAATGAGGGAGAAAGGGGAAGCAATAGATCGTAAGTTGGAAAAGACCCTCAGAAGTTAGAAAAGACTCCCGGAAGCATGCTTATGAGCTCATTGTGTGGTATCCTGATTCAAAAATGAATTAGAAAACAGAAGAGATCGGTGAGATGATTGTGCAAATTTGAACATAAAAAACATTCTTAATACTAAAAAATAACTCATTGAGAAAAGTGTAATAATGGTACGAAAGTTAAATAGGCAAACCTGCCCATTTTAGAGCTACATTTTCTCAGAATAAAAGTCATGTAGTATCTGGATTTGCTTCAAAATCATCCCAGGGTGGAATAGCAGGCAAGGCTGGATGAAACAAGAGTGGACATTAGTTTATTATTGATTGTGTATGGCAAC
This sequence comes from Octodon degus, assembly GCF_000260255.1. Lineage (NCBI taxonomy): Eukaryota > Metazoa > Chordata > Mammalia > Rodentia > Octodontidae > Octodon > Octodon degus. The sequence goes on from NW_004524687.1 coordinate 4,903,455, forward strand.
TGTTATTAGCTGGGGTTTTCTGAGCTAATAGAACCAATAGTAGATACACATTTGCAGTATTCTGATTTCTTTTGTTTTAGTAAGATACCTGAAGCTGAGCATTTTAGCTCTCAGTTTTGCATGCTGAAAGTCCAGGTTCACTTGGCCCTGGGTAGGGTCATGGTGGCAGATGGATTATGATGACAACAGATGTGAGCAGGAGGGATGGCATGGTGGGACAGAAAGCCAGAGAGACACTGGGCAGCAGACAAATATGGGTCATGAGAACTACCTTAAGCTCCTCTTGGGGAATAACCCAAATAGCTTAAATACCTCTTAAATTAACTACTACCTACCTCCTCATTTCAACTTCCCAGAATATGAGCTTTTCTCTCTCTGTCTCTGTCTCTGTCTCTATCTGTCTTTGTCTCTGCCTCTCTTTATCTCTGTCTCTGTCTCTCTGTCTCCCCTTCTGTTTCTGTCTCTCCATCTCTCCCTATCCCTGTCACCATCCTTCTCTCCCCATCATTCCCTGCTCCTTGCTATTGGCTTGCACCACTACAGAGGATAAGGAGGTCTGAGATCTTACAATTAGCCATCTGCAACCCTCAGGACCAGAAAACTAGTACTGAAATTGGGGTCAAATCCCAGGAACACTAATGCAAGAGGGGCAGGAGAAGATGAACTAGCATTTCAGTTAGCAGATTGTAGGAAGAAAATCCCCTCACCACTGAGAGTGTGCATCACCAAATCACTAAGGGCCCAAAGAAAATAAAAATGAAGAGCAAAGTAAATGTGTTTTTTAGAACTGTGTGGGGGCCTTGGAACTCCTTTGCAATTGTAGCCAGCCTCATTGTACATAAGCTGTGCCAAAGAGATCTGGTGAGATCTTTGCTCAGGGACCTTGGAAAAGCCACAGGAATTAGAATCAGAATGTCTTTCTACTAGCAGGGAGTAGAGGTTTGGTCAGCCTCATTGAAGATATGCACGAGAAGCAGTGAGACATTTAGCAGGAACTAGCAACTTGCCAGATGGGTTAGACTCAGTAAAGTGTACCTTTTAGAGAGGAGTATTCAACCTGCAATACAAAACCCACTTAGTTCCTGCAAAGTGCCAAGAATGCAATTAAACTTGAATACTGAGGTATTCAGGAAAAAAACCCCTCATACACTAAAATGTCTTTTTTTTTTTTAAAGAAAAACAACACTCATGTCACAGGTTCATCATTTTGGATTAGAGTATCTGTAAGAGTTCAGGATAGGTTCTTAGAAACTGGAAAAAATATTTAGATTACCTACAATAAAGCAAGATCTTGTACAAAAAGGGAAGGTACTCAGTCTATGACATGGCTCAGAATGAGCAATGAATATCATGTAGTCACTGTCATGCAAGCAATGAAAAGCTACTTACCTGGAAGTAAAAAGAGCTAGGGATACAGCACAAGGAAAGATAGGACACGTTTGTAGGGATGTGGGGAGAGCTACATCCTCACCTTCAATAACATGAAAACAATGCACACTTAAAACTGATCAGAATTAAGAAGTAACAGTATTTCACCTAGTTATTTTGGAATACATAATACATTCTGTGGTACATTGACTTCCATGTGTAGCAATTTGTTTGTTCTGTGCTTGATAATGAGTAACACTGCTGTGAACGTTCATGAATGAGGAATCACCTGCAGAAGGCTTTCTTTCCATTGTTTAGGTTGTGTTTTCACCCTGCTGGTTGTTCCCTTCACTTTACAGAAACTTTTCAAATTTAATACTCTGTATTTCACCCCACGGCAACCTGTTTTGCTCACCCTAAATTTATTCACTATAAAATTTTTCCCTAAATATTCCTGAGATAATATGGGGTGTCTCATAGGAGTTTGCTAACAAATCTTATCAGGCATTTCTGGACACTCTACAGGCACTGCTGTCCCTTGTAAGGCAAACGACAATTCCCACAGCCCCACTGCCCTCTGCATAGTTGGGTATTTATTCAGGGAGACAGTAAGGTATGGGTAATCATACACTTTTCTACAAAATCTGCAGCTCCGCTGGACCTTAGATCTACCTTGGACAATGCATTCAGAGCCAGATGACTTTCTTTCCCTTTGGGTCTCTGTCTATTCTTTAGGTAGACACAAAACAGTGTCATAAACATGTTTTCATTGAAAGAACTTTATACATTTCATACTCAGTGTGAGATTTTTCTTGGATCCAAATGGGAAGCCAAAAGAAGGAACCTGGGCAGAAACAGTGATCAGCAGCACTATGCCAGCACAGCTCTTGGCTTTCCGTTAGGCTTCAGTTACCAGAACACATAGACTTCAAGCCCTCTTATTATGTTAGCTCACCTAGAAGATCTTGACAAGTAAAATTCTCAACTGTTAGCCAGGTGAAGCATCCGCTACATATCCTGTATGGCAGCACTTAAGTTCTGCCTACCTCTAAAAATTAAAGTTCAAGCTAGACTTTGAAAAACATACATAAAAAGTGTTAGAGGTTTAGGAGCAGTAGTAGGGTTACTTACAGGCCAATTATGAACATAGACATAAAAATCCTCAACAAGTACCATACTGATTTTATCACAGTAGCTTTGTAGTATAATTTCAACCCAGGGATTATGATGCCTACTGCCTTTCCTTTGTTGCCCAAGATTTCTTTTGCTATTCTAAGTCTTTAGTTCCAGATAAATTTTAGTAATGTTTTCTCTAGGCCTGTGAGGTACACTTTTGGTATTTTAATTAGGATTATATTAATTTGAGAAAACTATGATTAAATGTCCCTTTCAACCCAGCTATTCTCCTCGTGGGTATCTTTTCAGAAGAACTGAGAACATCATATTACAGCAATACATATGCTCCCATGTTTACAGCAGCACAATTTGTCCTATCTAAGTATTGGGAACAACCCAAATGTTCATAAGCTGAGGAATAGATAATGAAAATGTGTGTTTATACAATTTAGTATTACTCAGCTATAAAGAAAGATAAACTTGAGGCTTTTATAGGTAAATGGATGTAATTAGAGACCATACTCATAAGTCTAATAAATCAGACCCTCATGCGTAAACATACTATTGTCTCCCTAGTGTAAGAACCTGAAAGAGTAAATAAAATAGATACAGTGAAATGGAAAGAAACTTTTCAAAGGAAAGGAACAACTGAGATGAGGGAAGGGAGAAAATGGGAAAGGAAGGGAAAAACATATATTTATATGCACAGGGTAGTTTGTATAATTGTACTGTTGATTTCTATTGGTCTGTTGAAAGGAACAGTGAATGATTAGATTTTTTGACCAATTTTTGCATATTTATATTTGGTAATCTGAAAAACTAATCTGAAGATAACAATACATAATATAACAACTATTGTTGAATGCCTATCGTTTTGTTCAGTGAAATTCTATATTGTTACTATTTTTTTTATTTTCACTATTTTATTCTCTTAAAAAATCCTCAACAAGATATTGGTAAGCAAAATGCAACAAATCACTGAAAAGATCATAAATCATAAGCAAGCAGACTCCATCCCCGGGACACAGGAGCAGGTCAGCATACACAAATCCAAAAATGTAATATGCTGCATAGACAGAACCAAGGACAAAAAAACATGAACATCTCAATAGATGCAGAGAAAAATTTGTACAAATCATAATCTCTATTCATGATTTTAAGAAATACTGAGGAAACAGATATAGAAGGAACTAATCTCAACCTAATAAAAGCAGTTTATATCAAACTGATGATCAACACCATATAAAGAGAAACAAACTTAAAACTCCAGTGATACACAGGAACAAAACATGAATGCCCACTATCACTTATTAGTCAATATAGTCCTCAGGAAAGAGAAGAAATAAAAAAGATATGCATAGGAAAATAAGTCAAATTATCATTATTTGCATATGATATACAGAACTCTGAACATAATGCAAAAATTTCTACAAATAAGCTACTGGAATTAATAATCAATTTCAGCAATGTACTATGATAAAAATTCAAAACTCAAAAATCAATAGCGTTCATGTTCAAGCAATAATGAACTTACTGAGAAAGAAGCTAAGAAAATAATACTGTTCTCAGTAGCATAAAAACATTTAAATAATTAGGGACTCACCTCAGCAATGAAGTGAAAGATCAGTACAGAAAACTACAATGCTCTGAAAAAGGAGATTAAAGAGCACATCAGAAATTGGAAAGATAGTATATACAGAATAATTAAGATAGATATACTTTCTGCTTGGATCAATGGGAAGAAAGATTTGTACTAATAGTGCTTGGACAGGATATCATGTCTGTATCTTGTACTATGGATAATCACTAAGAAGATAACAATGTGTAATGTATTAATTGTTGAAAATATCCTATTAATCAGTTTTGAAATGGTCTCATTGCTATTTGTTTCTCAATAAAATAAAATTAAAAAAAAGAAATTGGAAAGACAACTCCTGTTCCTGGACAAGCAGAACCATTATAGTCAAAATGGTCATCTTACCAAAATGGTCCTCTTACCAAAACATACGTTTAATTCAATCCAAATGTATATATTTATTATAGTATGAATGAAAATACAAGCAGTATTTGTCAAAGAACTAGAGAGAACAATTTGCAAATTCATACAAAACTGGAAGAGGCCTAGAAGAGTAAAAGCAATCCTGGACAAGAAGGGCAAGGCAGCAGGCATCACAAGCCCAGATTTCAAACTATAGTACAAAACTAGAATAATAAATATGATATAGGACTGCCATAAAAACAGACAAGTGGACCAATGGAACAGACTGGATGCTGCAGGAAAAGCCCAGGCACATTCAGCTGTCTGGGGTTTAACAGAGGGACCAAGACACACACTTGGGGTAAAGAAACTTGTTTAGCAAATGCTGCTGTAATTGGCTAACCACATGCAGAACAGTGAACTGAGACTCAAATCTCTCAGCACATATTAGACTCACATCAAAATGGATCAAAAAGCTAAGTACTCAAAAAGAATCATGTTTTCTGCTGCAAGATAAAATGGGTAAAACATTTGAAGACATGAAGATAGGCAAGGAATTTATCCCAGTTGCTCAGGAAATAGTTCAAAGAATCAACACATGCAACCCTACTAATGTGAGTGTGGTGCCATTTTACCTAAAGCTGGTGAAAGGCAAGGAGACAGATGTGTGCAGGTAAATGTCTTTGGATCTATTTGCAAAGTAGCTGCTAGATGGATGCTGCTGGGTTTAGAAAATTAGGCAAATCTGCTTCTCCACCTCAGTCCTTCCCCTCACACACATTCCTGAGATATAAATCCAGCATGTTTCTGGAGGCAGTTTCTTTCACAGACATTTCTCGCTTTATTACACTAAAATAACAAAACTCTTGTGATCACATGTTTTTCAGGAAGTGATATCATTTGTACACAAGGATAAAATTAATCCCAGGATTTTATCCTATTAAAACATAACCAAACAAAACATTATCACTAATTATTTAAACTTCTTATGGCTGTCACATAATTGTACAGGCAATAATTTTATTCTAAAAGCAAGAATTGTATGTAGTCATACCTACATATCTGCACAGTTGACATTTATGCATAATAATGATAATGAAACTAGCCAGCCCTTGAGCTCTTAAAATATCTTGATTTAGATTTAATGGCTTAATAAATTGTAAAAGCATATGTTAAAACAGGCCCACTTTTAATGCTGAATGTGAGCATAGAGAGATGTGCATGGATAATGTGGTGTGTGCATGTGTGTCCAACTTACAAAGACACTTTTTTCCATCTGGGCCAGTTTACAGAAGCATGTAACCTACACACACACACACACACACACACACACACACACACACACACACGTGTGCGCGTGCATACACAATGTGAAGATCTTAGAATGTGAGTGCAGTGTTTGCTCCTGGTGCATGTTGAATCTGGGAGATGGCACTCAAGGGATGTAGATTCTTATAAGGCTGAAAAATAAGATTGGGTTATAACTGGAAGCACTAGAAGAGGTATCACTGAGCTCTGGTCAAGACTGAAAGGTCAGCAAGAGTTCTAGCACCAAAGTGGGGAGCAACAAGTTCAGAAAAACTAAAGCTGTTTTGGTTAAGCTAGTCCCAGAAGGCCTGGAGGGAAATCTGTTCTATCCAGTTCAAGTGCTTTGGCAAAGAACGTGGTTGGAACATTTCTGAGAGCAAAGACAGAACCGACCTTGCAAAGGAGGCCTCTGGCTTGAAATTTATGTATTAAGTCTCTGATGTACAAAAAATTATAACTTCCTTCATCCTGTATCACTGAAGTCATCTTTCTCAGCAGACTTCCAGCTAATGTAAACTTGCCAAATTGAAAGTAACATAAACCTGAGGCTATGAGCTCTGTTGGAATGGCTCCCTTTCTCTGTTCTTTCTGAGCACTTATGATGGTAGCTGTGTGCACAGATCATGTGGAAATTCCCTCAGCCTCTTGGGATGGGTGGTGGGAGCACCAGGAATCTGCACTCTGTCTTCCTAAGTTCCTAACAATGCAGGAGCCAGATGATGGGCAGATAGCATCTCTGATTCTAACAGGTGCTATCGTTGGTAACCAATAGGTGCACAGTCATAAAAAATGTCATTTCTCACCTCCTCATGTGTAAAATACTATGTTTATTGTTCTTGGGGACATTTGCAAGGTGTTTAGGACCAATTTGACTCTCATTTTAGAGATTTGACAAGGTATTGCTAACAGGACAAGGCAATCCCAAGAGTGAACTCTCTGTCCTTAGCTCTTGAGCCTTTACAGTCTCTGCCCTTACCATGGAGGGTCTCACTGGCAATGAGCCAGTATTTTCCTTTCTCTCTGCCCCAGCTATAGTCCTTGAAGAAACTTGGATCCTCACACAAGAAGTGGAAAGCAGAGAGATGGTGGACCATTGTGGCAAGTTCATAGTTTGGAAATCTCCCCTGTCCCTGCTGTTCATGGAGCCTGGGTTAGGTTAATATCCACTGGACAGTGCACAGCCTGCTCTTGTTTCCTCTTTCTGTATCTAACACCCCATCAGAGTTTCTGTTGTGCTGGTTTCTCCATTGGAGTTGAAGCTTGGGGTCCTCAGAGGCCCTGGGAGCAGCAGGCCCTTGGGCTCCTTCGAGCCTTCAGCTCCTCCACCCTCTCCTACTCATCCTTTCCAGTGAAGAGCCTTCTTTTTTCATCTCTCAGGTATGAATTTCCTTATGTACTTCTTTTCCATTTTATCCATCTGTGTTTTTTCCTAAATACGTCAGGACTAATTTATGGGATGTGTTAGCTTTCCATAATTGTTACAAAATGCCCAAGGGATGACAATCACATTGTAGTAGCCTGCATGTGTCTGGTTTATTTAATTCAAACATATTAAATAAATACTTGGTGTGTGCCAGACCATTTGCTTGATTAAAAGGAGCTGCAAAGATAAAATTAAAACTATGTTAAAACAATCAAGTATTCAAATGACCACTAATAAAATCTGTACCTATGTTGTTCTATCTCATTAAAAACATTTTAATTCAATAACCATCAATCTGACAAGCTTTCTTGCCAGAACTGCTATTCTTAGGAATAGAATCAAGTAAGACATTGTTATCTTAACTAATAGTTCTACTACGTCTCATTATTTTTATTCCTCCCACATACATATTTCCTGTGAGCAATTTAAAAACATGAAGTTTTTAACCAGCTTTTTTAAAAAATGAAGAATAGATTATTTGTATTTTCTAGTCAATACTTAACAACAACAGCTTTGTGGGAAGCACTGACCCTTTGAAGACGTTTTCAGTGATATTTATCGTGATATCTTTAGCCTTGCTAGCCACCCTTTCGGTTGTGCTTAAAAACGTTTCACACATCTCTTATGAACAATAGAATAGAGTTGAAAGAAAATATTGTGAATTTGGTGAGGAAAGAGACCTATAATGTAAATTCATAACAACAACACACATTTGTATGGGTCTTTGTACTTCACAAGATATATTTACATATCTTATTTCAGTCATCTCATAATAAAGAACTCTGGTCATATCAAAGACTCTTAAGATAGGAAATGGATCACTGGCTTGAAATCATCAAATACATACATCTAAGGTAGAAAATTGAATTTTTTTCTGTTGAGGAATAAAATCTCTCTTTGATGCTTTTCCATATTAAATTGGTCTCTTGAATGTTTGGTGAGTTGCTCTTATTTGGGCCATTGAAATATAACCTTAGAATCTATGCAAAGAGACAGTTATGAAAAGAAAATCACACATATTTGTGGCTCCAAGATGTTCTTCCAATGAACCACGAGGATGCTTTTTAATATTCCCCATCCGTAGCAAAGTGTTCACCTTGTTTCCAAGGAGGGTCTTATCATATTATGGAACAAATGAGCTACACTACAACACAACACTAAGTGCTAAATGGACTTGGAAGGACAGAGGAAGGAAAAAATTAATGGACAAAGCAGCAGAAGAAAGTCAGAAAGGTTCTATTAAAAGAGAAAATCAAATCAAATGTATGAGTGGGGAAGAACCAGGGATTATATTGAACAGCTTGGGCTACACAAATAAAATAGATGGCATAGATAGATTGCACAGCCTAGAGAAGAGACATTTCTGTGTCTTTCCTCATAGGAGTCCAAGATCAAATTGCTAGTAGGGTTGTACTTTGCTGAGGGCTCAGTTCTTTGCTCACATATGACCACTTTCTTGCTCACAAGATAGAGAGAGCTTGCTCTGGTGTCTTTTTCTTCTTAGGAAGACTTTCCTTCCTTCCTTCCTTCCTTCCTTCCTTCCTTCCTTCCTTCCTTCCTTCCTTCCTTCCTTCCTTCCTCCCTCCCTTCCTCCCTTCCTTCCTTCTTTCTCTTTCTTTCTTTCTTTTTTCTCTTTCTTCTTTTCTTTCTCTGTCCTCCCCCCCCTCTCTCTGGACTGTTCAAGCCAGATCAAATCAAACAAAATAAAAATTAGAAATACTCAAATGTTATGAACTCATTATTGTTATTGTTGTTGTCGTTTTAATGATGGGAAACTTCATTCTCTCTCCACAGACAGTTTTGGGTTATTTAGTTGATATACATTGCGATCATTTGTTAAAATATTGCAAGTCAAGAAACTTGAACCTATTAGTACAAATAGTGATGGATCAAATATAAATAGGGAGCTCTTATAAAGCCAGTTCACACTTTTAATTTCTAAACTAAATTTTCTTAGAATTTAATGGTAAGCACATATATAGTGTTGGCTTATTTCTCATCTTTGAAAAGCAGCATCCAGTATAGGAAAACACACTTATGCACCGTAGGAAGATAGTATTGACAGTGGTGACTTTTTTTTGTGTACAGGGAATCAAATTCCGGATCTTGCACTTGCCAAGCAGGAACTGTACCACTGAGCTATCACCAGCCCCAATGCTGCTGATTTTCAAATAAACAAGCAAACTTTTTTCATTGATAGCAAAGAGTTATTATGATTAACTTCCAGGGTTTCCTGGATCTGTCTGGATTCCTGTTTTAACTGAGTTAAATACTGTATGATATCAAATTCTTGTTTCCTAAGTTCAAAAAGAAATAGATCATTCAGAAAGATGAATGGTAATAATAAGCAAAGGACAATTTCCATACTCCCAGATTATCTAAATAAAGACATATTATATTTTAATCCTTGGCCTACTGATAAGAGAATTTAGTCTCTATTTTAGTAAAATTTTGACCCAGAAGTTTAAGACATAGATTTGACTATTTATGTATTTATTAAAAAAGATGGTTGTGGACTATACTTTTAAAAATAATTTGTTAACTCATTATTTATTCTTATGTTTTTTATATTCTAAGACTTAAGTCATGCAAATATTTCTATAAGTTTTAATGGCTTATTTAGATGGAAGATTGAAAACTCTTTTTAAAATCAAATATACATTACAAACTGAGAAAGGTAATTTTTTTTAGCATCAATATCTTATAATATATTTTAGAACCTCTTGTAGACATTGTATATTTTTACAAAGGAGAAGATTGTTTCCAACGTTGCTGACATCATTTGCATGCAGATCATTTTGTTGTTTATTGTCTGTCAATATAGTGAGAACATAGCCCCACCACAGAAGTACCAAAGAGGGAGTGCTTTTGAGTTTGTCTCACCTCATCCCACTTAGGCATTACTCTCTTGCTTTTGAGGGTCATTTTCTGTGTCTCCATAATGAGGGTCAAATAAGTCTACCTCACAGGGGTGCTATGGAAATTAAATGAGATTGTGTAGGGGCATTAAGATAATTTTATGATATACATTTAGCTTTCAATAAAAATTTATTTATTTGTTCATTTATTCATTGTATTTTAGGGAAGGGTCTACAGAGTGTTCAGGATCTCACTACTAGATTGGACTCATAGTGATCTGTCTGTTTACAACTTCCCAATAGCTGGGATTACAGGCACGTGCCACCACACCCAGTCTCAACTCAGCATGCCCCAGGGCTGTGGCCAGGATGGCAGGCCCAGAGATTGAACCTTAGGCCCCTGTGCCTACTTGCAGGTGCTTAATCCACTGAGCTATTTGGCTGGCCCTTCAATACAAATTTATTGTTCCTTTGTTATTGATAAAGGTAGACTATATTCAATTTATTAAAATATTTTAAAAAGCATTTTCAAACCATCACTCCTTCCCTTTCACTCTCTATTTCTTTTGTTTTTATTCATTCAAAACACAGCTCTCTAATTCTCTCATCCTGGACATCATCTCCAATACCATCACACTTTACTCATTTCCAGTTTTGTATTATCTCTTAACCAGCTCCTTTGTATTAGTCATTTTCCGAGAGCAGCTCAAAGGTAGACAGGTTTATTTTTGGCTCATGGCTTCAGAAGGTACAGTCCATAGTGAGCTGACTCGAAGACGGAATTGGACTGGTAGAAAGGCATGCAGAGAAAAGCTACTCAATCCATGGCAGACAAAAAGAAGAGAGAGAGGAGAGAAATGAGGGACAATCATTGTTGGCCATGTCCAAGTGACTTGACTTCTCTGCCCAGGCCCTATCTCCCCACAGTGAAGCCCACTATAAACTCATCAGGGAATCAGTCCAACTCAGCAGCATGAATAGACGAACATAGCTCCCCATGATCCAGTTAAGTTCTAAGATTTCACCTCTGAACACAAGAGACTGGGGGGCACATTTTAGATAGAAACCATAGCACGCTTCATTAGGCAAACATCTCAGGGAGCTAGAACAAGACAGGGAGACAGACAGAGACAGAGAGAATGAGAAAGAAGGGGAGAGAGAGAGAGAGAGAGAGAGAGAGAGAGAGAGAGAGAGAGAGAATGTATTGGCAGGTTTTCATCCTACAGTTTGTTTTAACTGTTGTGTCTAAGGAATATTTGTATGATTCAAAGATCCAAGGTTACAAAGATTTTCTTCTATGGTTTATCCTACAAGTTTTTCAGTTTTAGTTTTTACAAAATTCATAATTTATTTTGAGTTACTATTTATACATAATGCAAAGTATGGGTCAAATTTCCTTTTTATGTACATGGTAGACAACATTTCTAGTCTATTTTACTGCATTTTTGGGTGAATTTTTTCCCATAATTTTGTTGATAAACAAATAGCAATGAGACAGTTTCAAATCAAATTGATAGGACAGTTTCAATAATTACCACATTGCATACATTCTTCCTAGTGGTTAATTGCTGTACAAGATGTGGACA
>NW_004524687.1:4922422-4930247 GCF_000260255.1 Octodon degus
GCAGGGTTTCACGCCATGCCTGTATGCGAGGCCTGAGCTGAGCCTGGAGGCATCAAGTTGGGTAAGGGGGAGAGATAGCTCTCCCACACACACACCAGGCCTGGGCTAGGACTGGGTCTGGGGGTTCCTGGGATGTGGCAGTAGTTCCTACTCTGCACTGGTGTCAGGGAAGTGCTGTGGAGTGGTGGGGAGCGTCCCAAGTGGGTGGAAGTGGGTCTCACCCCCCGGTGCCTGCGCTGTGACCAGTAGTAAGTCCCGCCGGCCAGGGTAGCGGGACGTTCTCTTGGGTGAATTTTTTTGAGGAAAGGTTTATTTTTTGTTTTTGATGCCAAGGACTGAACTCAGGGCTTCCAGCTTGTTCGGCAAATGTTTTGCCGCTGAGCCAAATCCTCAGCCCCTTTCATGCCTTATTTAAAAGGTTAATGTTTTCTCAATAAGTTACCTTTGTGCTTTGTCAACAATCAGTTTCACCTATACATTGGGATCTATTTCTAGATTTTGTATTTCTCTTCTATAGTTCTATAGAATATAAATTGCTTAATTTTTTTTCTCTTTTTTTCATGTGTGGTTTGGATATGTGAGATCTTCTGTATTTTCATATGAATTTGAGAATGAGTTTGTAAATTTCTACAGAAAATTCGCTCTGGCTTTGATTAGAAATACCTCCCATGAGGACCCATGTGGAGGTATGGCATCTTAATAATACTGAGCCTTTGACTCTATGAACATGGTATATTTTTCATTTATTTACACCTTTCAGTAAATTTTTGTAATTTTAAGCCTTCAGATTTTGCATGTTTTTTTCCTCATATTTACCCTTAACATTTAATATTATCTGCAGAATTTTCCACATAGACAATATGTCGTCTTTGAAAATTTCTTTCCAAAATGTGGAAATTCTATTTTCTCTCTTAGCTATAAATGTGCTGCCTATGATGGTCATACTGCATTACTGAATTCGTTATCTTTGCTGCTAATGGGGATGGGAAAGCATTTAGTCTCTTGCAATTAAGATGCTACTTGTAGGTGTTTTGTAGATATTCTTACCCACGTTGAATCACTACTGTTTCTCATGTTTTGAGAGTTTTCACGAGAAATGTCTGCTGAATTTTTCCACATACTTTTCTTGCATCTGATGCATTATTACTTTTCATTTTTCAAATTGTTTATATGCTGAATTGCACTGATTACTTTTGAATATTATATTCAGTCTGCATTTTGAAATAAATTTGCACTTGGTCATACTGTAAAACCTACTGTTTTCTTTCTTTTCTTTTCCTATTTCTATTCTTTGCCCTTTCCCATTTCTCTTTTTTTTCTTTTCCTTTTCCTATTTCTTTTTTCTTTCTTTCTTTCTTTCTTTTTTTTTGTCTTTTTGAAACAGGGTCTTGCTATGAAGTGCAGGCTGGCTATGGCTCACTTTGTAGCCCAGGCTAGTCTGAAATTCACAACAATCTTCCTATCTTAGCCTTCCAAGTACTGGGAATTACATAATCTTTTATAATGTTCTTTGCATGTCTGTTCATAGGAAAAATTGCTCTTCTCTTTGTGCTTCTTGCAATGTGTTGTACTTGAATATCATATACTATGACTTCTTGTTTTTTCTATTTACTCTAGATTTCTTTTGTTTAAAATTTTTCTTAAAGAAAATGAAAGTTGAGATTATTATTCAATTCCGTTGTAGTTTTTCCTAATTATAGATTACAAATTTTCTTCTAAGTACTTTTTTGTCTTTATTATACACATTTAGGTATTCTCTATCATTATTTTAATTAATTTAAGTACTTTGGTAATATGACTTTTGATTTCTTCTGTAGCTCATGCTTCTAAGTAGTCCATTATTTGATTTTCACATACTTGAGGTAAATTTCCAATTATTTTTATGGCTGGATTTTTATAAAATTCCACTAGTATCAGAGAATATGCTGTTTCCTTTCAATCTTAAATTTCATCCACACCACCTGTTTTTTAGTTCTTTAGATTAGTGTCAGTATGATTTTTCTCTTTTGATTCTTACCCTTTTCTATTTATGTTTTTGTATTTAGTGCAGGTTTTGTGAAGACAAGATAGATAGTGAGGCTTTATTTCATTCATTCTGAGAAACTCTGAATTTAATTAGGATGTTAAAACTATTTATAGTAAATATTTATTGAAGTATTTGAATCTAAAGCTAAAATATTTCTGCTTATTTTGTACTTGTGTATCTGTTCTTTTTTCTTTTTTTTTACTTTTCTCTTTCTTTTCTGCCTAGGATTTTTCATATTTTTTATTATTTTTAATTTTTATTTTTTCCATAATTTTATTGAGAGAAAAACAGCAATGAGACAGTTTCAAATCAAATTAGTAAGACAGTTTCAATAATTAACACATTGCATACTGTCTTCCTAGTGGTTATTTGCTGTACAAGATGGAGACATGATATCCTATTTACAAATACTATTAGAACAAATCCTATTCATTGAATGAAGAGAATGTAGCTGTATATCTATCTTAACCATTTTGAATACACAGATACAAAATGGTCATTCACCTGTATCCCCTTTTTCATTTAACTCCGTCATTTAAATATTATAGGTTTGTGAACTCAGCAAAACATTGCAAAAATAGTCCAGTAGTCCATAATAATATTGGGTCTTCCGCATGACTAGCAATGCCAGAAGTTGTTGACCTGAGTCCCTACAGCTCAACATAACAACATGGCTTTACTTCTTATACTTCGTTTTTATATTTTTCTGCTGAATGGTTAAGACCAAGATAAAGCAGGACATATGCAACAAGAGTTGCAGCTTTTGGGTCTGATAAAGTCAGTGAAATTCTCTTAGGATTTATCCTGAGATCCTGTACCTCAGACTGTAGATCCTTTGTCAGTGTCAGCCATGTGGATGAGTCACGGCCATTGCTTGACCAATTTGCTCTCTGTGAAAGCCTGAGAGAATGTTTTCTCTCCATGTGACTCTCCTTAGGCACAGTGTACATCATCAATCACTTTCCACTTTGGCCCCATAATCTCCTTGATCAGAAAATTTGAGACACAACTGAGTTACATGATGTTACAGTACAAGTTCTCATATGTCCTGAGTCTTAATTGACCTTGGAATGCTAGGGTCAAAATGTTGGCTGTCCTTGTGGCCCTCCTTTTTCTCTAATTTATGGTCTGCAAACTTAGTTAACATATTTTTTTAGTGAGTATAAAATATATAAGATTTGTATATGTTAATGACATACTATGGATTAAGGATTCTTTATTATTCTATTTCATCTCCTGTGTCAGCCCTGCTTTTTAAAAAAATTTGGTCTTGTATGTTTTGACATCTTTGAGGGCTGAAGAGATTTCCCTTTAGGGATAGGTAATTCCTAAAGACAACCTTTGGTGCAATATTGCACCATAAACTTTTCATACACCAATCAACCAATCCTGATGATGTATCCCTGATCATCTCCTTTATCTAACTCACACACAAGGCAATACTGTCCCTCCCCTAATTCAACACAGCACCAAGTATCAGAAAACAAGGGACAGCCATTATTCCCCAGCCTGTGCTGGAATTATTTAAGCTAGCCAATAGTAGGTTGTTTCCCCTACCCTGCCCTGTCTCTACCACAGAAAGCACAATGAAACCTCTGACTTGGGCTTTGCTTCACTCTTTTCTGCCTCCTGAAAGACATTAGTGGGCTGGGGACTAGGTTCAGGGATCTAAGCACCTGTCTGGCAAGTGCAAGGACCCTAGTTCCATCCCTGGTACCACATATTATGCTTACCCCATTCCAGGCACATTATATACGTCCCTAAACTGGGTGTGGTGGTGCTCACCTGTAAACTCAGCACTTTGTGAGGGGGAGCTGAGATGGGGGATCATTATGACTCCAAACTGCATAGCAAGACCCTCTACCCCCAAAAACCAATAAATAAATAAAAAAGAATAAAAGACATTAGTGCTATCTTCCTTCCCCAGGACCTTGTGCTTCCTCCTCTCCAACAATGTAATAAAGAAAAATCTTCTTTCAGTGGATTAGCATTTCTGTGTCATCATACATGTCACTCTTATGCATAAAGATGGGCACAATAATTTTGTCATATTATTTCGTATTTGAATCCAAAGGTTTACACCTTAAATTTAGCACAGTCTACCTTTCAGGGATATTATACTGCTCCTTGTATAGTATAATAAGTTTATAGCTGCATACTGACACATTTCTCCTCTCCTAGCCTTTGTACTTTGGTTGTTATACATCTTACTATTATGTACTTGATAAGCCACATATCACATTGTTATCTTTTTCTTTAAATACATTTATAATTTATAGTGATTTATACAATAAAAAATGTCCCATGTAATTATCTATTTCTCATTTATCATTATTTCTATTCCTTTTGGAGAGCTATACCTATCAATGATATTATTATTTTTAGTGCCTGAAAAACTTGCTAAGTTTCTTTTTTATATCATATGTATTTTTTAATTTTTAAGGAGAATAAAATTAATAAAATATAGCTTTAAAATGATACAAAATTTCACTAACCACAATGATAGGAATTCAACAATTGTTATATTGTACTTGTACTTGTTATATTGTATATTGTTGTCATCAAATTAATTGTTCAGATTACCAGATATAAGCTTCTGCCTTTTGGCTGGGGAGATAGCTCAGTGGCATAACCACTTGACAGCAAGTGTAAGGTCCTAAGTTTGGTCTACAGTTCCAAAAAAATTAAATAAATAAATAAAATAAGAATATGCTTTTATAGGCAAATGGATGAAACTTGAGACCATACTCCCAAGTGAAATAAATCAGACCCGCATTTGTAAACATACTATTGTCTCTTTAATGTAAGAACCTGAAACAATAAATAAAATCTGAAAGATACAATAGATAATTTGAAAGAAAAAGAAACTGTTCAAAGGGAAGGAGCAACTGGGATGAAGAAAGGAGAAAAGAAGGAAAAAAGGAAGGGAAAAAGAAATATGTATGTGTATACAAAAGATAGCTTGGATAATTGTGCTGCTGATATCTGCCAGTCTATTAAAAGGAGCAGTTAATGCTTGGAATTTTTTCTGTCTGCTTTTTAACTTTTTGTAATTTTTTTAACTTCAATTTATTTTAACATAGGTTTTAGCTTTTTGTGTTTCTGAAAGTGTCTTTATTTGGCCTGTAATTTGCAATATATTTTTACTGGTTATAAAACTGTAGGTTGACTAAGGTTGTCTCTCTCTCTTTTTTTTTTTTTTTTTTTGTCTTTTTTGCATTACCAGGGATTGAACTCGGAACCCTGCACTTGCCAGGCAGATGCTTATTCTACTGAGCTATCACCCTGGCATCGAAGGTTGTCTTTTACTTCCTTAACAGTGTTGTTCTATCTTCTGTCTTGCATTATTTCCAGTGGGAAATCTACTGTCATATTTCATCTCTAGCTGTTTTTAACATTTACTCTGTCTAGCTTTTTAAAATTAATTTTATTGAGAAAGAAGTAGCAATGAGACAGTTTCACAAGAGGTTAGTAGGACAGTTACAATAACTAATACATTGTATATTGTCTTTGTAGTAGTTATTCATAGTACAAGATGCAGACATAGTTGGTATCTTATCTAAACACTATTAGTTCTAAACTTTTTTTTCATTGAACTAAGAAAAAGTAGCTGCATATCTATACTAATTATTTTGTATATACAGATACATATATTTTTTTCACTACAAAATGTTCCTTCATTTATATCCCCCATTTTTGTTTAATTTTGTCAGAGATAGGTATTCTTTTGTCATTCATATATTGTAGGTGTGTAAATTCAGCAAAATAATCCAATATAGTCCAGTGGTCTCAGGACATAAGAGAACCTGTACTGTAACATCCTGTAACTCAGTGGAATCCCAAATTTTCTGATCAAGGAGATTATGGGGCTACAGAGGAAAATGATTGATGATGTAGAGTGTGCCTAAGGAGAGTCTCATGGACAGAAAACATTCTCTCAGGCTTTCACAGAGAGCAAACTGGTCAAACAATGGCCATGACTCTTCCACATGGCTCATACTGACAAAAGATCCACAAACTGCTCTACAGGGCTTCAGGGTAAATTCTGAGAGGATTTGACTGGTCTTGTCACATATAAAAGTTACATTTTTTGTTATATAGCTCTTGCTTTATCTTGGTCTTAACCATCCAGCAGAAAAGTATAAAAATGAAGTAGATTTCTTCAGGCTTTCATGTTTGGAATTCTTCAAAATCCTTGTGTCTGTAGGTTTACATTTTCACCACTTCAGAATTCTTTAGCTTTCATTTCTTCATGTATTTTTCTGTCCTTCTTCATTTCCAGGGACTCTAATTAAAAGATTTTAATTTGCTCTACAGTTCACTGATACTTCATTAATTTGTTTGTAAATATTATTTCATTGTGTTTTATATTGGATTGTTTGCAGGTTATCAGTCTTCCTTTCTTCAAAACCCAATCTGAGATTTATTCAAATTTCTGTATTTTTCATGTCAGGGAGCATAGTTCTCATCTCTAGTGAGTAGAATCAGGGATTTCTGATATTTTTTCATCATGTGCTACATTTTTTTAGTAATTACTTAGCTCTTGAATATGTGGAATATGGTTATAACTTCATGTCATTTCTACATCAGTTATAATGAATTGCTTTTTTTTTTCTTTTGCCTATCATGCTTGATAATTTTTTATTTGGATGTCAGATATTGAAACTGTATCCTGCTGAATACTGATTTTTTTATTCTTATAAATACTGTATTCTTCAACTTTATTCTTGGATGTGGTTATGTATAAGAACAGCTTGATCCTGTTGAGTCTCAGTTTTCAGCTTTATTTAATGGGACATATAGTAACCTGTGGCTAATTTTTCTCTACTACTAAGACATGTCTGAGTACTCTCTACAGTACTCCATGATTTAGGAGGTTTTACACTATTACTAGGGATGGAGAAGTTGCCACCAGTGTGTGTGTGTGACCACTAGAGATTATTCTCTCTCATTCTTTTAGTTGGTTATTTCTTTTGCTCTGGTTTCCTTTACTCATGCACTAAAGAATTATGGTTTCCTTTAGGTCAGTACTGAGGTGAAGTCCCAACTCAGTGATGTTGTGGAGCTCCATATGGATTGCATGCCATGCACCATTTCCATGGTCTTGCAAGACATGTAGGGAACATTGAAGTATTTGAGACATTTGGCTTGCTTGTTCTATTAAGGTCAAAGCAAATGGTGTCTTTTTGTATCACATGGTAGATGATTATCTTTTCCTTGACCTATGTAGTGGTACATTTTCACCTTTTTGTGGGTTTGGTTGGTGAATCACTGTTTAAGAATAGATCTGAGCAGTCCAGGGATATAGCTCAAATGCATAGCACTTTCCTGGCAAATGCAAGGTCCTGAGTTTGATTCCTAGTACCCTAAAACAAAACACACAAGCCAACAAAAAGAATACAAAAAAAAAGAATAGAACTGAGATAGTGTTTGCTGGTCCCAAGCTCAAGAAGGCTGCGATCTTGAGAGAGAATGCATATTAAATTTGTACAAACATGAATGATAGTACTAGTAAATATGTGATGTTAAATAAGCCATTTTAAAACAGGAAGACAA
Organism: Octodon degus; assembly: GCF_000260255.1. Lineage (NCBI taxonomy): Eukaryota > Metazoa > Chordata > Mammalia > Rodentia > Octodontidae > Octodon > Octodon degus. The sequence goes on from NW_004524687.1 coordinate 4,930,005, forward strand.
TGTTTGATATTCAGACAGATAGTGAAGTTAAGCTTAACAACCTAAGTTGTATGGTAATAACAATAAGCTTGTCTTCTGGATGATTAACAACCTAAGTTTGTAGACCAAAATTAGAGAAAAAGGAGGGCCACAAGGAAGCCAACATTTTGGCCCTAGCATTCCAAGGTCAATTAAGACTCAGGACATATGAAAACTTGTACTGTTACATCATGTAACTCAGTAGTGTCCCAAATTTTCTGATCA
>NW_004524687.1:4931008-4936988 GCF_000260255.1 Octodon degus
AATGTGTACTAATGGATCAATGAAAATATTGTGACCAATGGCTAGGGATAGTCGCTCAATGTTCACCAGCTCACCCTGGTGATTTTATCACAAATAATGAGAGTCAGCTGTATATAGAAGGAAAAAAAACTCAGAAGTCTAATCAAATTTTACCAAAAATTAAAAAAATATGAAAATTATCAGGAAGACTACCAAAAATTATAATTATGTATACTAATATTAGCAACTTCACCCTACAATAAGAATCTCAAAATAAGTAATAGAATGAGCCATGTCAGTACTAAAACAATGAATAACACATTTAGTAACTACCCTTTTATTTTATTTTAATTTTATTAATTTTATGGAGAAAAGAATAGTAATGAGACAGTCTCAAAACAGGATAGTAGGACAGTTACAATAATTAATACATTGCATACTTTTGTCTGCATAGTAGTTATTCATAGTACAAGATGCAGACATGCTATCCTGTCCAAACACTATTAGTACAAATCTTGCTTCTCAGTGAATTAAGAGAAAGTAGCTGTATATCTATCCTATTTTGTATATTCTGATGCAAAATGGTCCTTCATTTATATCCCCTTTTTTCATTTAGTTTTGTCAGAGATGAATATTCCACAGCCATTTAAATATTGTAGGTGTGTAAATTCAGCAAAATAATCCAATATAATCCAGTAGTCGTACTGGGTTATCCGTAGAACTGTGCAGACCTCAAAAGTCAGCTCTGAAATTGCTGGATCTTAGACCTTGTTCCTTGTTCTATCTGTGCTTTCTACCACCCTCTTTTTTCCACCATAATTTTATTGAGAAACAAATAGCAATGAGACAGTTTCAAATAAAATTAGTAGGACAGTTTCAATACTTAACACATATCATACTGTCTTCCTTGTTGACCTTTTAGAATACGAAGATAAACCACTAAAGAAATATATAGATATTCAAATTCATGACATTTCATTACATTTTCATTTTTTTCTAAATTTGCCCAAAGGCTGTTCTGAAAAGTTTTTATATTGTAAGTGTAGAAAGGAGTGGATATTGTTCTGATCACATGGTTTCAAAAGCCTGAATTATTGCACATGATAATTTTAAACAGGTTGAAATACTTTGCCACCAAATATTGGAAGATGATTAGAAAATATTGTTAAGGATATGGGAAATAATCATTAGAATACATTAAGATTTTAGAAATTTGCACTGTAAAATACTGTATTTCTCACATAATTTGTAACAAAGAGAATATTGATATTGACTCAAACTATCTCTTCCCCAAAAGCTATTAAATATAAAAGATGACAAGAATAGTAATTTTACACTAGAGAAATGTGATAAATCCTACCCTAACAAAGTGATCAAAATTGACAATGTTAGTTATTGAACAAAATGATGTCATGCACCTCCTGATAAAATGTACTGATAAGAACACTGTCATTTTTGTTGTTGTTCTTACTGTCCTGATAAAAGTGCCTGATTAGATTCTAAGCATGGAATAAACATATTCAAGTTGCATGAACTTTTCAAAACTATCTGGGAAATGTCCCAGATTAAAGGTGACAGGAAAGAGAGACAGGTTGACCAAACGCAAGTTGTGGTTCTGGGTCAGATCCACAAAGAATGGAAATCCTACTTTTTTATTGCTGGGGAAGATACTTCTGGAATAAATGTTGAAGTCTGCATGAAGCAGATAGACAGAAAACACCCGTTGCAGAGTCCTTTTGGTTTTGATTGTTGCACAGCAATTTTGCAAGAGAATGTCCTAGTCTAAGGGAATATACAATGAGCCATTTAGATATAGAGACTTTATGTTTGCAACTTACTTTTAGACAGTTCATAAAAATGATATGTGTGTATATTTAGAAAGTCTGAAAAAGCAAGCATAGTAAAACAAAAACAGCTGGGGAAAGTTCAAGAGCTGTTTGCATTCTCACAACAATAAAAAGTAATACCTGGTTTTTCTATAATAACGACCATAACTAGGAGTGCAGCTCTCAGCAGATACGTTTTTTTTGCAAAGCAAATACACTTACTCTTTTCATACTAGAAAAAGTGACATTTTAAATAATAAGTACAGTAGTTTAATGGTTTCTTTTCTTTTTTCTTTTTTTTTTTTTCTTTTCAGAACCAGGGATTGAACTCAGGCCCTTGTGCTTGCCAAGGAAGCGCTTATTCCACTGAGCCATCTCCCTGGTCCCAGTTAAATGTTTTGAAAATAGAAACTATTGTCTACAAAATGCATTTGGTGAATGGATATTTTAAAATGTGTCTAATTATCATGACTCTTAAAACTTTATGGTTATTCCCATACATAATATCTGTATCTGCACATTTGCAAATGAACATGGCCTAGAAAAGTCTTCCAATCACAGTGGAAGTCTTCCAAACATAGTTTCAGTAGAACTCTGTTCTAGATAATATTGCTGCTTGCTAAGCCATTCTAGAACCAAGTATCTGAATATAACCAGATATTGTCTCTCAAATTTGACAGACTTAGCATAGACAGGCTGGGCCAGGCAGCTCTTTCAGAGGTCTTTCTTTCTTTCTTTCTTTCTTTCTTTCTTTCTTTCTTTCTTTCTTTCTTTCTTTCTTTCTTTCTTTCTTTCTTTCTTTCTTTTCCGGTTTGATGGGGAAGGAGGCTGAAGTTTTCGATGAGCACTTTATTCCCTGCCTGGTGCCTGGACAAGGATAATGACTGGACAGCTGAGCTGGGCTTGGCATCTCTTTCCTTCTCCCTGCCCTTGCATGTTTTGGGCCTTCTCACAGCCTAACATTCTCTGAGTGGTATGTCTTAATATATGACAACTGACCAACTCCAGAGTGAGTGTCCTTAGAGATCCAAGCTCTGATGTCAACTGTAGCTGTCAACTTGAGTCACAATAAGAGTAGTATCTGCTCAAATATCCCTGCTGAGTGTGCATGTGTGAGGATGTTTCTGTAAGAGACTAACATCTGAACTGGTGAAGGAGTGAATCAGAGGACCTTCTCCTATGTGGGCGGCATCTTCCAAACCTACTAGGGCCTGAATAGACCCAAAAAGGGAATGTGTTCTCTAATTCTTGAGTGTGCTCTGTGCCTGAGATGGCCTTGGATTTGCTCTGGTCTTCAACATTGTGGGTTTTCAGACTTCAGATTCTGACTGGAATCTTTGCCTTCAACTTGACCCTTCTTACTAACCACTGGCTTCTCTATCTCTGCAGATCTCAGAAAGCAGGTTGTGCAGCTTCTTATTTGTATCTCTTGTACACAGTTTTGTTCTCTGGAGAACCCTGACTAATACATGGACACAAGCAAAGGGTTTCTTTATGTCCAAGAGCCAGAGTAATGAGCCTCATTATTGGGACATTCTGCTGGCAAAAAAGGGACAAGTTAGCTGACAGTGAAGGGAAGAGAACCTAGACAGTGAGGATAAACCTCTTAGAAATGAGTGTCCACACTACAACCCCAAATACACTTTTTCATCACAAAGTGCCAGCACTGCAGCAAAACCTGAATATTGAGGTTTTAGCTTAGAAAATACAACTCTTGCATTAACATCTCTTCTCTTAAAAGAAAAACACGTGTGACATTGGCATCCACCACTCAGTCTCAGGGGAGGGTAGCACTTACGTGAAGGGAAGGAAGGGCCAAATGGTAACTCTGGGGACAACTACCAAATTTTTCCATCTACTTTACTAGAAATACAAACAAATGTGTTGTGTTCTGATTACTTTGTAAAGAAATCTGATTATTATATGGGAAAATGGACATTTATCAACTAAACTTTAAGACCTAAATTTGTGTGACAGATTTTAAAATAAATAAATGTCATGAGTTAGCATAGCAAACACCATGCCTCTTCCCACAGAGCCTACTTTTTCAAGAAAGCATTTCTAGCTGTGACAGATATCTTTAAAAAAGAAGTGCATTTAGTAATTTTATTCCTTTCAAAATATTATTTTTAACAATAGTTTGGAAGAAAAATCTCTTGACCATTAATAAATATTTTAAAATGTTAATTCACATCATCTCTTTTAAACTTAAAATTTTTAGGTATGGGATGGAAGCCAGGCCTTGGGCCTGCTCTGCTCTTGCTCAATAATTGAGGCACATATTCCAGGTCCCATAACATCTCTTTCAGGATAGTTAGACAAATCAAAATGAATATTTTTCCATATTTCATGAATATTTTATAAGAGTACATCAATATGATTGCATAATTTAAAATTCACTTATGATTGTTTAGTGTGGGTGTCTCTTCTTCAAACTACAGAAAAGAAAGTGTGTTGAACTCAGAAACTGGTAACACTACTCATAACACAGAGATAGACAAATGAGTTTTTCTTTCTCAAAATCTGTATATGTGCCAGAGAAATAGCTTAGTGGACTAAGTGCCTGCTTAGGCAAGTGCAGGGATGGGCTCGATCGCAGCCCCACATGCTGCACAGGCCCTGCCCCTTCTGGATGCACTGAGCAAGTGACTGAGATTGGGCATGGTGGCATGAGCCTGTAATCCCAGCTCTGGGGAGGCTGAAAACAGGAGGATCACTAGGAGTCTGATCTTCATAGTGAGACCCTGTGCAAAACACATTAAAATTTTTTTAAAATCTGTATGCATTATGCATAATTTCAATGTGGTAGGATTTTTAAAAGTTTTCAACCAACAATTTTTTGAACCAACAATTGTAGTCAATGGATTGAGAATTTGTGAATTATTTTCTTTCCAAATTCATCATTGAAGGCTAGGGATGTAGCTCAGCAGCACAGGTCAAAAGTTTGAATCCAGGTAACAAAAAAAATCAGTATTGAAAATAATTTATAAGAAATTATGGATTATTTTCTATTCTCTATTGTCAGTTTTCCATCCTTATTTCTATAAAGAAAAAAGAAACAGGGAAAGAAATAATGGAGCAGATGATTAAATCTGCATCATATATTTTTCCTACATGAAAATCACTTTTCAAAGTCCCAGGGTGTAATCGTGTTTTGAAACACAGCTTCACTTCATGCTTCAGAGTCATTGGCAGGCCTCCAAGGAGGCCAAACAGAAATTCAAATATTTCAGAACACTAGGGGAAAGGCAGAAGTGAGATTGATTTAATTTTAAGTGATTCGAGCCTGGCTCCATGGGGGCTGGTCATTTTTGTCTTGTTCTGTGGCTTTGTTTGCCAAAGAAAGAGTAGCACCTGGGCTCAAGAGCTGGGCAAAGCCAAGTGCTCAGGGCATAGAGCAGGTCCGAGGCAGGTGCCCCACAGCAGCCTGAGTGTCAGCAGTGACTGACAGGAGAAGCCACATCCTGTGAGTACCCCCGGACAAACCAGAGACCAGCTAGGGTCCCAGGAGAAGCGGTGCCAGAGATGTGTGATTTCAGAAGGGCACCTCCATCCCCTTGTGGAGAGCAAAGTCCCATGTGAGTGTCAGCGGGGGTCTGAAGTGAGACACTGTCTTTGGCTAGGCTGTGATGGGGACTGGGCAAAAGCCCAAGCTAGACTCCTGCACCTGGGAAGGAAGCAATTGAGCTGTGACAGGTGCTTGGGATGGGACTGAGATCTTCATCTGGGAGCCTGGGAGTGGACCAAGTTCATAAGTGACACACAGTCAGGACAGGGGTGGAGGGTGGGGATGGCACACTGCACACAGGAAGAGCAGAAAGGCTTCTGTGCGTGTGTGTCAGGTGCCCTGTGGGGAAAGGAGAGAACCTTCAATTTCCCAGCAGCCCAGCACGAGATAAAAAGGATTCACAACAGGATGCTTCTATCCTGAGCAGAGTCCTGGAGATTTATGGGCTTTTGTTCCCCACGAGGGTCACCAAAAAGCTAACAAGGCTGAGAGGAGACATATCACCACTGGATCAGCCCCTCATGGTCACTGCTTTAGGCAGAAGCCAAGGTAACAACACAGAGATGAGTGAGCCAGGTCTGGAGGGACTGCTGTGGTGAAGCCTGAGGCTGGGACATTAAGACCACTTTTGCTCTTTATGTGTGTTCCATTTTAGATTGGTGGAGTT
>NW_004524687.1:4945438-4953539 GCF_000260255.1 Octodon degus
AGATCTTTTCTTACCTTTTCACTAGCTACACCAGCATCTTCAAGATCTGAAACTCTATCTTCACTTTCACTTAAACAGTTTTGCAGGCTTGTAATTGAGATTTTAAGTTCCTCTACCTCTCTTTGACTCTGCTTCATGTGATCTATTTCTTTCTTGTATTGCTCATTCAAGGAATCCATTATTTTTTAATCTCCTGCATTTTTTAATCAATGTCTTCTTTAGAAGCAGTTATTAATTCTTTTACCGCAGAGTTTTTTACAGGTTGGATTTCCTCCATATGTTTCTGTATTTTATTCTTTAGTTCAGGTGCTATGAATTCAGAGATTTCTTTTTTCATTTCAGACACTAATTCTGCTTGAGTTCCTTTATACCTTTCTACAGTTGCTTATTTACTTCCAATGCTACTACTTCATATATTTCAGCTAAACTAGTGTCCACTGCTTTTGTTCTGGGTGGGCATTGTGTTTCCTCTATATGTTTCTGCATTTGATTCTTAAGTTCAGATACTATACATTCAGAGTTATCTTTTTTTGTTGTTGTTCTAGAAATTAATTCTGCTGTGAGTTCCTCTGTATCTTTCTGCTGTTGTTTACTTACTTCGACGCTATTGATTCATTTATTTCAGCTGAGCTAGTGTCTTCTGCACTTGTTATGGGTGGGCTTGAGGCCTGAGACTCCATTTGTGTTTATCATTTCATATAGCACTGACCTCTGCCCTTTGGTGTAACATTTTGGTGCAATTATATCCTTATCCCTTAATGAAATTTGGGTACTGATATACCAAGTTCTAGTTCATGTAGTTGTGCCTGAATTGTGTCTGGCTACTGTGCTCAGCTCCTTATTGTTGTTGCCCTTGGAGGTGGGCCTGCTGTACCCCTGCACTAAGATGTTCTGTTCCTGGATTAGTTGTGTGGTTTTGACCCTAGTCTCACAGCAGGTACTTTAGCTGCAGGGTTTTACCTCAGGCCTGTATGCCAGGTCCGGGCTTGGTCTGGAGGAGTATGAGGAGTGGGGTCAAGAAGAGCGCAGAAGCTCTTCCACACAGTCACCAGGGTTGTGCTTTGGTGGGTCTGCAGGACTCCCAAGAGCGCGGCAGAAGTTCTCACTCACAGGATGGGCTGTGCTGGCTCTGGATGAGCTCGGGAGGTGTGGAGAACATGGGGAAAGGCCCCACTCATGCTGCAGGCCTGGACTTGGAGCCATGGGGGAGTGCAGGACAGAGCAGAAGCTCTTCCTCACACTCACAGGGCCTGGGGTTGGTCAGATCTGCAGTCACTTTAATCTGCTGAGCTATTTGGCTGGCCCTCCAGGTAGTAATTTTTTAAAAAATTATTATTGTAGTTTTCAGTTTTAAAATTTAGGTTTCTTATATTTTCTACCTACTTTGCTGCATTTGGTTCTCTATTGTTTCATTTGTTTTAAGCATTCAAAAAAGTTTTTAAAATTGTAGTATTTGCTTAACAATTACTTTAGGATTCTTGTCAGATCATTTCAACCTTTGTGTCATCTCCGAGCTGATGACTTCCCTTTCTCTTTCAATTTGAGGTTTGTTTCTCAGTCTGATGAGATTTTGGATTATATTCTAGACAATTGAATTTAATTACTATGTTATACCACTTGGCTTCTTATTTGAATCTTTGCTTTCAGCAGGAAGTTACCTCTTCACATTCAGATGCGTGTTCAAGCCTGCTGTGTGGGCAGCAACACAAATGTCCATTTCATCTTCAAAATCTGCACTAGGCTGCTCCTGTCTGCCTGGTGTGGGTGCTACCTGCAGCCAGGCTAAGCCTGAGTGGTGTTTCAGACCACTATTTAGTTTTTGTGACCTTTCAGATCCTTGCCTCCATTGTTTCTTGTCTGCCTCATGTGTGGACAGCTCTAAGTTCTGCTAGGACCTCACATACAGATGTAGAAATCACTTTGTGATGTTGTCTTCTGCATAGTTCCCTCCCACCCCATTCTGTGGTTAAGAGAGGGAGGGGAACCTCTTGATTGCAGGAGGAAGAATGGATGGGTGGATTCTACTACTCGCCACTCTGCTGCCCACAGTGCCTGGTAAGAAGGAGTGATGAGTCTTTCTTGTGCTATTAACCTGGAGTAGGACAGACAGGGCCAAATGGCTTTACATTGCTATAGACCCTGGTCATTCAGGGGAAGAAAAAGAGGTTTTTTGGCCATCATATCTGTACCCACTAATGTTTCTGGGTTATTTATCTCTCCAAAAGCTAGGCTGCCATGTATTTGAAGCCAAAGATAAGACAGATAAGTAAGCCAAACTCAGAGCCTCACTGCTGGGTATCTTGAGTCTGGAAAAACTTGCCAATTTATCTTTTCTATTTCACCCTACAGTCTTCAGTCAGTAGCTGTATGAATTTTATCCAGGGTTTTTGTATAATAGGAAGAATAATGTGAAATGTGCTTCTTCCATGTAGTTTAAAAACTTAGTTGTGGGGTTTGGGATGTAACTCACTTAAGTGTCATGCCCTGAGTTTGGTTTCTGGTGCCAAAAAGGAAATAGAAATAAAAAGACCCCCCGAACCCCTTAAAGATAAATAAAAACTTAGTGATGGAGATCTGCCCACTTTTCATGAATCTGAGCCTTGGAATCTACTCCTTACTTGGCCCACTTCCTTCCTTTCTGAAAACCCTGGAAGGGCATGGCCAGAAGTCCACGTCAGTCTGCATGGGGAGTGGCCATGATGTTTTCTACCATGCTTCCCATGCAACAAGCCCTCCTTATTCAAGGTCTGCATCTTTCCCACAAGGCAGGAGAAAGTTTGTCTGTTCCCAAAAACCATGATACCTCTGTTAACCATGATTCTTGGGGGAACATGCCATGCTTCATCTATGGAGGTAAAGCATTAATGCTGACAAATGATGCCACTTAAGTATGTAAGAAGAAAATATGGTACTTTCATAATTGCTTTATACTGTGGAAAGTTCCTCCCTTACTAAGTAATCCAGCTCCACATTAGCCTCTCTCTTCTAATACCCACTTTTAAGTTGTGTTTCCTTAGCTGCCAGGCAAGGAGATAGTACCATGCCCAAGCCAGCTGTGCCACAGACGTGTGCCCGCTTTCCAAGGCTTGACATCTCTTCCTGCAGGACTTAGCTCTGTTCTCACCCAAGGGCTCTCACCGAATCACTTCCTATTTGTCTTGATTCTTTTCTCATACTCCCAATGGTCCGTCTTTAAGAAAGGAAAATATTGCTGCAAGGTGGACAAATAAACTAACAAACAAAAGCTCTCCTCACCACCATCCCTCCTCTTCCTTCCAGTTTACTGAGATCATCCAGGAGTCCTCCTGTCGTCTCTCATTTCCAAGTCCTCCTTTAGCTTTGCTTACCCACATAACGCTGCACCGAAGTTCTCCAACAGAAGCATCATTTTTCATGAGAACATTTCAGTCCACCTAACTCCTCACTCTTTCTCAAAACTCAACTTTTTTGCTTCTGCAAAAATCTTCTCTTTTTCCTCCCCCTTCTTTAATAATACTTCTCCTTCATGAATTCTCAGCAGCCCAGCTGCACTTCGACATGATACAGTGATGATGGAGGTGGTGATAAAGATAAAATAACCCCCAATCCCAATTGTACTGAGTTCACATGCCACATTAGGTAAGTCAGGTAGTTGTCATGCATATCATATTAATTTTCATGGAAACTTGTGTTTTAATGTGTAAACTGAGATATGTTGGGTGTTTTGCCCAAGTTCATGCAGTTCCTTGGGGAGAGGTCTACTACTCAGGAGTTCACCATTGAGCCACAACTCAGCTCATTCCCACCTTCTCTTTGACTTACTTTGTTTCAAGATCTTTTTTGCATACTATATGTCAGGAGGGAGGTTTCCTAACATGGGCTTTTAGTCTTTAAACCAAGCTTCCTCTTGAACTTGTCAAGCTAGAGGTATAGATAAGATTAAGAGAAAATTCACCTGGGATTCCTAATGTGTCCCTAGCATTTATTTTATGCTTACTTCAAGTTAGCTAATATAACTGTAAATGCATCCATAAAATACATTATTAGTCATGGAGAGTACATGTGTCCCCATAATAATTTCTATTCCATTAATTTACATTTGTACTCCCAACTCATAAACTGCACTTACATGATCAAAGTGCAGAGATCACAGTGCACTGTGACTATGAGGTACACGCATAGTTTGAAACTATTCAGGGTCATGTGTGGGTGAGAGGGAATAATACTAAAAAGTCAGCAATATTGACTGAAGAGAAGATTGGAATGATGCAGTAAGCTTGGGCTGACTGTGTACACGCAATCCTTCTACTGTTTCAGAAATATTTCTTTAGAGCCTGGGGAGATAGCTCAGTAGAATAAGTGCTTGCCTGGCAAGTGCAGGGTCCTGAGTTCAATCCATGGTACCACAAAGAAAAAACAAATCTTTATTTAGCCTTAGAATTTTAAAAATTCAATCTATGTATTTAAAAATCCTTCATGAATTATAATTCATTCATCTGGAGGGAGGGTTGTTTTTGTTTTTTTGAAGCAGTCTCAGTGTGTAGTCCAGGTTGAACTTGAACTCTCAGTGACCTCCTGCCTCAGCCTCCCATGTGGTAGAACAATAGTTATGAACCACCATGCCTGGCAAATCATGCATTTGGCTCTCCTTTCCTTTTTATTTTTTTTAGAAAGTGAAAGTACCCATGACAATGAGATGTAGTTAAAATATTGATCTATCTGGAAAGTTTCCAAGGTCCTTCCAAAACCTTAACAAAATGGGAAAATGAATTTCCTAGAAGGCCCACTGACCCTTAGGGTTCAGGGTATGCAGGAGTGGAGGAAGAAGGGGGAGATAAGGGCTGGGAGTAATTTGAGGTCTTTCTTTCTTTCTTTCTTTCTTTCTTTCTTTCTTTCTTTCTTTCTTTCTTTCTTTCTTTTTCTTTCTTTCTTTCTTCTTGCTTCCTTGCTTCTTTCCTTTCTTTCTTCCTTTCTTCTTTCTTGTCTTTTGGAACATTAAATTTTGAGTTCTCTTTGTTTGAATTGAAAATACTTTTATTTATTAAACTAATTAAATTATTTTAGGAACATAAACAATGTAAGATAAGGGACTGAAGCATTGTGAGCCACTCTGTCTCTCTCTGTGCTAACAAACAGTCAGGGTCATAATAAAACAAGTATATGTCTAAATAAGGCAAAAAAAGACTAGCCTTGTCTGATGAGGCAAGAAGTCAGACAGAGCATCCTACTGTTTCTGGTGCCTTGATGCACACTGGGAACTTCATGAAGCCCAGTATTATGTGTCAGAGAGCAAAGGTTAGTTCCCAGACAACAAAAGACAATGTCCTTGATTTGTGTATCATGCACAGTGCCTGGAGAAGCCTGCGGCTGTGAGAACCTCAGGCAGGGCCTTCTTCTGTGCAGCAACCTGAATATGCACTTCTAACATCCCCAACCTGTGTTCTTCTTCCAGAAAACCAGCCTAGCTTCCCACATGTGACATAGGAAGCAGTAAAAATCAATTGTCTTTAATAGACTAGATGAAAAATTTACAATTTGTTAGCAAATAAAATTTTCATTTAAATAAAATGTCATACATTCTATGAGAGTAAAGCATAATAATTTTGGCCATTCTTCTTCCTATCCCCTAAAAATTCTCCCTAGAAATCCTTGAGATATTTTATTTAAGGTCAAAGATTGGATGAAAATCCTTGCATTTATAATCAATACTACTTTCTGAAAAATTCAATGTCTTATTCTTTTTTAATATAATTTTATTGAGAAACAAATAGCAATGAGACAGTTTTAAAGCCAATTAGTAGGACAGTTTCAAAAACTAGTACATTGCATATTGTTGTCTTCTTAGTGGTTATTCACAGTAAAAGATGCAGAGGTGATATCCTGTCCAAACAGTATTAGAACAAATCTTTCTTCTCATTGAATTAAGAGGAGTAGCTGTATATCTATCCTATTTTGAATATACAGACACAAAATGATTCTTCATTGTATTCCCTTTTCTTGTTTAGTTTTGTCAGAGAAGGGTATTCCATTGTCATTTAAATATTGTAAGTGTGTGAATTCAGCAAAACATTCCAATATAGTCCAGTAGTCCATAATAGTAGTGGGTTATCTGTAAGACTGGCAATGTCAAAAGTTGTTGACTTGAGCTTTTTACAGCTCAACATATTAATATGGCTTTACTTTTTATACTTCATTTTTGTACTTTTCTGCTGGATGGCTAAGACCAAGATAAAGCAAGACTTATATAACAAGAAATGTAACTTTTTTACCTGACAAGTGTCTTATCCTTAAGGCTCAGAAAGATTGAAGAGCATAGGCATCTATCTCAGTTACTCTTCTTCATTTCTGGGACAAATACCTGACACCCAAATTGCAGGAAGGAAAGGTTTATTGTTTAGTTAGCTCACAGTTATTGGAGGTTTCAGTCCATACTCAGCTGGCCCCAAGGCAGAGTGGCACATGGCAGAGAGCAGCAGCTCACGGTGGTGGCAAAGGGCAGGAGAACAAGCGAGAGGTGGCAGCAGCTCAAGCCACTAGCTTCTTTTTCCACTTTACATTATAATGCAAATTACCTGCCCAGGGCCAGTGCAGCATCCATACCCACAATAATCAACTGCAGACTCCTAAAGCTGCCCCAACACTGCATGAGGCTTTGTGGGGAGACCTATACATAAACCATAACAGCATCTTAAGCCAAAGCCTGAAAATGTGTATGTTCTTGGCATGTTTATGACAGTGCTCCTTAGTGCTAGAATAGCCTGTGGCCTGTACCTTGAAGGATGCAGGTCTTCAGGGTGTGCTCTGTTTGCCTGATGCTCACCTACCTTTCTTTCTCTTTCTCCAGTCTCCATATGTGGACTTCCTTCCACATCAGAATCACCACCGCTCTTACATAGTCACAAGGCGCTGTAAGTAGCATCCAGATATGTATGTAAGTTAGGTGAATTAACGTTTTGGGGGATCTGAAGGGAAGTGTGCTTGAGTTTTCACCCTAAGTATTCTTCCTTAGATTGGAGAAACACTCTACCTTCAGGCAACTTGAGCTCCTGCTGGAAGGCCAGTAGGTGTTATCTTGTGCTGTGGACTAGCCTTCCAGGACACAGGAGGGTTCCATCTCCTTTGGAACTGCTGGGTCCAGAGCAGAATCCGAACAGTGCCCAGGACCGTGGACCATTGTGAGTGACCATGTGGAAATGATGGGCAAAACGCAGTGTGACCTGCCTTTTTGCATGTAAGTAAATTTCAAGAATCCAAATGGAAATTTATGAGTCATTGTCTCAAAAATAAAAATCAGAGAAAAGGGATGATTTTCTGTTCTAAAGAGAGAATCCAGTGGCGGAAAGCCATGGCCCGGGGCACAGAGCTTCCTTGTCCTCTTGTGGCTCTACCTCCTGGTGTCTCCCTGTTTGGGTTCACGGAGGAGAGGAGGTACATATGAGTGTGTTTGGGCCACAGTGCTGCACTGATGGGGATGTAGCAGTGCTCTGGCTGTTAGCCTGCCTTCCTGCCTTCTGTTCCTGAGAGCTGCTGACGCTGCGAAGTCTTCACCCAGCTGCAGTCTTCAGGTCGATGAGGCGATGGGACCAGCATTCCGGTGAGTTTCTGCTGTGACCCGGGTCCCTGGGCTCTTGCTTGGACAATAAATGATGTGAGCACCTGAGTGCTAAAGTGTCAGTGTACAGCTTACAGTTCTTGTGTGTCACTGAGCAATTTATGAGTGTTTATACTTCTTCAAGGATAAATTATGCACTCCATACTTGTTTTCTTGCACGCTGCTGCAAAACTTCATCTATTGTACTTTCTTGGTTCTTCCTCAGGAACCCTCTTTTGGGGATACAAGTGCTGCATATTTTCCCCTCTATCTCAGTTCATGTTTATTCAAGGTAGTGGAGATTAAGCCCAGGGCCCTCACGGTGGGCCACATTCCTAGGCCTATTTGTTTATTTATTTATTTGTCTTTTTTGAGACAGGATCTTGCCATGCAGTTCAGGCTGGCCTGGAGCTCACTTTGTAGCCCAGGCTGGTCTCAAACTTGCAACAATTTTGCTGCCTCAGCCTCCCAAGTGCTGGGATTACAGGCTTGCACCACCATGCCCAGCCTTCTTCTCCTTCTTCTTCTTCT
>NW_004524687.1:4953709-4963664 GCF_000260255.1 Octodon degus
TCCTTCTCCTTCTCCTTCTCCTTCTCCTTCTCCTTCTCCTTCTCCTTCTCCTTCTCCTTCTTCTTCTTCTTCTTTCTTCTTCTTCTTTCTTCTTCTTCTTTTCCTTTGAGGCAATGTCTCACTAAATTGATAGATTTTTCAGACTGAAGTCAAATTTGCTATCTGCCTGCTTCGGTCTCCCACAGCATTCACTTTATTTTAAAAAATAGTTAAAGAAGCCTCTCATTTATGAAGATTGTACAGGTCAGAGAGAAGTGCCCCCAAAGGGTATGTTTGCCACTTCTGGAGCTATCCTTCATGCCTGTCTTAGCCATCTACCAGGAATTTGCTTTCTTCCTTGAGATGTTGCCCAACAGTAACTCACCCATCTTTCTCTCCTGCTTGTGAGGGGACAGGAAGGAGAAAGGACAGTGCACCATCACTCTGCCCGCCTGCCTGGTAGGGGTGCTCCTCCACCCTCCTGCAGCCCTCCCTCTCCTCACCACAACTCCAGAGCATGGGTTCAGTCTTCCAACCTTCTTTCTCTTAAGTCCGTCCTTATGAAAGCAAAGGAATGAAGGGAATGGGGTGAGCAGTTTGCTACCCAAAGTCCCATGTTCACTAAGAAGGAAGGGCGTTCTGAGGAGATGGGATGGAGAGGCCCATGGACAGGGAAATAAAAAGCCTTGCCTTAGTTTGCACTGCTCCCCTGAAGCACCAGTCCGGACCCCTGGAAACCCCAGCAGTTTATTTCTGGTCACTCTGAAGACTGGGCCATCAGCCCCTAGAAATTTCCTCCCCACTCTCAAAATCTCCCTTTATAGCAACCTGAGTTTCAAACTGACTTCAGGGCAGAAGCCCCATGGAAGCCTTCACTCTGTACTTCAAGGGCCCTCAAGGATGTGACAGAACTTGGAACTATAAATTGAAGAAGTCCATGTGACAGGAAAGAGAGGCTGGTGTCCCACTTTAACATGCCTTTGTTATCTGGTAGTTCATTTAGAAGTGGCTTGCAACTAAAAGCACTCTAGGTCCTTCTTGCCTCAAAGAATTGAACAAGGCAAGCCAAGACAGTGCCAAAAGTTCATCTGAAAAGTGACAGGTGAAGTGCCAAGGGGAAAACCAGTTCTACAGAGGAAAGCTGGGCTGAACAAAGGGGAAAGGATAAAAGCAAAAATAGAAATGAGAAGTCACCACAGCAGGCTCCTCCTGGCCTCTCATCTCCAGGGATTTATGTGGCACTGTTCTGAGATCTTATGAGTGACAGGTCCTGCTCATTTTCCAGGCCAGCTTTGCCTAGCCCTGCCTCCTAAAGCTCCTTCAACCTGCTCCCAGTCCCTGCCTGGCATGGACCACTTCTCCTGGTCTCCCATAAAATAGTAACTCCTTCCCAGAGCAGAGGACACTTTAGGTGACTCAGATAGTGAGGACCTGGAAGCCCCTAAACACTGGCAGAGCCCTGGGAGCTGAGGCAGACTTCCTGTGCCTGGGATAAAGGCTGGTAAAGGTCTGGATTAGCAGCTGACCATCCCAGAAGATGCAGAAGGCATGCCCAGTGGGCACTGAGAGAGCTGCCAGAACTGTCCAGGCACCACCTGCTTGCCCCGGAGGCCTGGCCTTCCCAGGAGGCTACAGCCCCATCTGCTCCTGTGGTTCTAGTGGAGAAAGCGCCTGCTGGGCTGGGCTGGGTGTGCTGCAGGAGCAACTCCTGGAGCAGCTGGAGCCAGGCCCAGGCTGGCTCTTGCCTCCTTGGCATGCACTTCTCTTTTTCCAGGGCTGTAGGCCAAGCAGGAGACCAGGCTTCTCCACCTGGACCCTCATTCCAGACTCTGCTCATAGGCCCTGGGGTTTTATGGAGGGGAACTGTGCTGTGGGCTCGCTGCAGGACTCCTCAGCAAAAGCCCAAGGGGAAAGGAGCCTTAGTCTCCAGAGCCCTAATGCTGGTTTTCAGTCCTCACAAGCCTGTGCTTGGGTGTGAATCTGGTGTGTGTGTGTGTGTGTGTGTGTGTGTGTGTGTGTGTGTGTGTGTGTTCAGGCTCCTCCAGTCAGGTTTTTCCTACACCTCCCTTGATCTCTCATTTCACATTTTCCCCTGGCAGCGTCTGGTTTTCAGGGAGAGGACATTTCCGGCTTGCGGGGGATGGGCCCTGGGCCAGCATGCTGGCCAGGCCTGCAGCTGGGATGACTTCATGGCTCTGAAATGGCCATGGGGCCGGGGAACAGGGCCTAGATTGTATTCAGGGGGTGGAAGGCAGCAAGTGTGGAAGAAACCATGTCAGCCTTGACCTCTTGCTGTAGGATTTTGTGAAGAATCTCTCACCTCCAGCACCCACTGAGCACCCACTTCTACCAGCTGCTTACTGACGGTGAGTGGGAAGCAAGGTCTCAGCAGGTGGGACACACTCTGAGGCCCTTCTCAGCCAGAAGCCAAGGTGGATGCTGGACCACTCTTACGGTTTTTAGCTTTACAGAGATATGGTAAAATCTTGCATCTTAATCTGAACATGAGCCCACCAGTTTGAGAGGGTTGCAGTTGGGGAGCAAGGGGCAGGGAAGATGACTCCGTCTCATCAAGCAGTTTGTAAACTCTAGCCAGAAGAAGAGCTCCTTGGTATGGCTATGAGACGGAGTCCAGAAGCCATGCAACTTCATTTCGAAGCTCCCTACACCTGTGGTGACAATGTGGTGTGGTGACAATGGGCCTGGCCAAGGGTAGGTGGGAGTAGTATGTACCTTCCAGTAAACTGATACACTGGTTTACTTCTACTATTGTTTTCTAAGAGCATAAGGTTTATTTATTCACCCATCCTTGACTTTCTTCCCTTTTCTCCTCCATGTATTCTTTTCTGTTTGATAGAAGACAAAAATATATAACTTCACACTCCATTATTAGGACAGGTGCATCAAGAGAGCTCCACCAGAGTATTCAACAGGACAGTTGGTCTTGGGTGACTAAGGTGAACAGAATTTCCTACAACCTGGATCTAATTGCATGTACAGAAATATGTGTTTCTGTACACATGTGCATATGACCTGTGAATTCACAGATCCTAAAAGTGTAATTAGAATTAGAACAACCTTCATTGACTTATCACATCTATTATTTCACCAAATCCCCCACATATCAGAGCAGCCAGCTCCCAGCCCCTGCTGTTACCTGCAGAAAGACAGAAGATGTGAATAACAGTGACAGAGCTTCCTCCTGGGGATGCTCAGCAGCCTTGTGTTACGTAAGGTGAAGTCCGAGGGGTCAAGCACTGCTTCTTTAATTGATGCCAGCCCTTATTTTAGGGTAGTTATACTTTGAGCAAGTTTAACTTGATAACATATAACTTGAATCCAATCCCTCTACTAACTAAAATCTCTGCATGCTTCCTTACTGTCTACCCAAAGCCAGGCAAGTGCACTGATCCTGATTTTCCTAGTGACTTGATCTTTCTTTACTCACACTGGCACATAAGGAGCATTAGCGGGGAACATTCAGCCAACTTGTTTTACTCTCCACTGTATTGCCCCTGAAGCCTTTTCAGTTTCCTAGTCATCTTGGGAAATGCTCACCTATAAAGTAAAATTTGGATGTCTAAGTTTCATTCTTCACATTTTTGCTTCTTTCTAGTGATCTCAAAGGTTTGCAAATATAAGAAGACTGAAGAAATTAAATACTAGATGGTAACAGCCCTTTCACAGGGAGAGGGAGCGTGGCCACCAGAAGGCATCAGAGAAAGAGAAGCTGCTGTTTCTAGCTGAATCTCACCATGCAAAAGCCAGTTCAGGACTGTTAGACAATCTGAAATTTCAGGAGAATTTGAATAACTCATTTTTGATTGATACTATCCTTATTTTTAAAGAATGATGACTATTGTGGGTTAAAAGTTGACATGTGTGAATGTCATATTCAACCAAACAAGATACTTCCACAAGTTGAATTTGGCCCAGAGTCAGCCAGATCGTGACTCTCTTCTTTTCTTTTTTCCTTGTTTTTTCAGTACTGGAAATGGAACCCAGGGCCTTCACATTGAGCTATGTACCAAGTCCTCTTATTTGTAAATAATTTTTTATATTTTGAGACAAGAGTCCTGATAAACTGCTGAGTTATCCAGCCTGGGCTAGAACTTGTGATCTTCCTGCCTCAACTTCCCAGGTGTTGAAGTCCAGGTGTGTGTCATTGTGCCTAAGAGTTTGTGACTTTTCCACATGACAAGATCTTGGCATTTCTTTCTTGTTTTTATTCTGTATAGACTTCTTATTAAGTACCTAGAGTAACAATTTATTCATTTTCAAGATCAAACATAGGCTATGCAAAGTATAATATGCAAAGCATAATACAGATTTTCATACATATGTATGCAAATATAAATTGCAGTCACACTCATACTTGGCTAGGTTCACCTCATTTTGAAGGTTGCTTATATTATGAGCAACCTCTGCCCCAGACTCTTTTCTTTTCCGCTTTCAAGAAGGCCACACTGCAAGTACTGTTCAGTTGCAGACTTCCAGACCAATGGTAGTTGGCTTGTATAAGATCCACTTCCATACTGTAATGCTGATGATAGTGTCTATGTATCTAGAGCTCTGCACTTAATATCTCTTAAAATACCTGCATAGGAGGGTGGAAATTACATTGTAGGATAAGTTCATCTGTACTCTGAGGGTAAGAAATTGGCAAAGGTGTGGAAAACTGGATAGGAGAAAAAAATACTAATACTCTCCTTTAAAAGTTCTCTACTTTTGAAAGTAGGAAATCAGTCATTTCTTTTAATCCTACTATAGGTAGAACTCTAGTTTAAAATACTAATAAAGGAATCACTCTGTGGTATGGGAATTTCTATGTACATATAAAGTCTTTGAGGCATGAGGATAGCTTATGTGACTGTCACCACCACGGACCTCACACCAAATGTACCCCACTCACTCCTGTCATGCAGAGGTGTTCATCACTTTAACTGCTCTGTGGATCCTGTTCTGCCTGTGTGGAGGGAAACACATTCTCTTCTCTACTGTGTGCATTGAATGCAGTGGATCCCTCTGAAGATTCTGCACTAGAATAAAGCCTCTGCTCACTTCCCTCCCCCCACATGCAACCTGCAGAGTAGCAGTGATGGTGTTGTCAGTAAATACAAGCCCTTCACTGTATATGCTTATTGAGATGTTTGGTAAACATGGAGGAGGAACTGGCTAAATGAAACATAGGAAATTAGAACCTAAGAAGTTGAGTAACAGTGAGACATCTTTGATCCCTCCATCACTTGGAATGCTCAGGTGAAAGTTGAATGACAGCTATAGAAAGTACCTTGGCAATATTTAGGACAGGCTTTATTGTGGTTGTCTTTAGATAGGGTCTCACTCTGTAGCTCAGGCTGGTCTTGAATTCACTGTGTAGGGAGGCAGATCTGAATCAACAGTGATCTTCCTGAAACAACCTCCCTAGTGCTGGAATACAGATGTGGGCTACTAGCCTGGCTCCTGGGCAGTTGAATGGGGTCGTCTTCCATGTCTTCTGTAGTTGTGAAATTAGCAGTGTTTTTGCTTTGGTGCCTGCACCACTAGAGGAGTAGATTGTGTTGTGGGCAGCTGAGACTCCTCAAAAAGGCCACTATGGAAGACAAGATACCCTGCAACTGTGGGAGACAGGCCTCCAGACAAAAGGGCAAACAAATATACCCACATAACTCCCTAGGGGTGGACATCAAGGACTGATATTCTAAATAGGTATCAATCACCTTGAACAAACCAACCCGCTTCAGGAAGAGCCCCTGTTTCACATTCATGTCCACTTGCTATGTGACTCACTTTCCCTTTTCATCCCAATTTAGTCAATTTTACCTGAGCAATTATGTTTGTAATCTTATTGGTTGACCATAGTTTTGTTTCACCTAATACCCACCTTATAAGTTGCTCTGTTTCCCACCTTGGACCTGCCTCAACTCATGGATTTGCTCTATAAAAATCCCTTGAAAAGGCAGATTCCCTCCCAACCCAGTTAGCTACCCTTCTGTCTCTCTTTCCCTCAATAAATATATTCTGGTCTTAACCTCTGTTGCTCCTAAAATTCATTCTTCAGTTTCAGAGAACATAAACTGAGGTATCAGGTTGGGAGTTTCTTTCCCCTCTATCAATTGCACTGATGCTCTCTGCCTTCCCTGTCCATCTTGCTCCTGCTTGACCCATTTTCCACTCCAGGCAGGTTCTCAATTGTTCTGCTGGGGATTTTCTGGCCTCTAGAGCCTACTGTACCTGTAGCCTGGGGACCTAACAACACTCCCTAGTTGTGCCTGAATGGGGTTGTCTTGGACATCGGGTAGGGCAGTGTTGTCCAGTTAGCCTCTGTTCCCAGGAGCTCACACAAGCTCCAGTGTGGTGGGCAGAGGCTGCTAGCTGTGCTGGCTGAGCTCTAGCCTGCTCCTTCCCCTCCTCCCTTCTAGTTTCCTCTGCTTGCTCCAGGAATGAAGGCCCCTACAGAATCTTTGCCTCAGGCTCTGCCCCCAGGGAAGCCAAAACACCAGGTGGAGTTTGAGTCCTTCTACAAATTAATTTGGAAGACACCCATATTTGTTCCCAAACACAGGATTAAATTCAAAAAACAGCAGGGCCCAGGCTGAAGACTCTGAAGTCACAGTGACTATATGGACCTTGGTGGGAAACACAACAGCAGGGAGAATACAGCCTCGTTGTTTCAGATGTTAATTTACAGCTCCCATCCCTCCCAGCTGAGGCAATGTCTAGCACTAGAGCAAATAGCGAGAATGCAGTCCTGCCCAGAGCCTGGCAGTGTGAGGCCAGCAGCTCTGTGGGTGTCACCCTAAGTGACTGCACTCCCACTGTGTTGTGTGTGTGTGTGTGTGTGAGAGAGAGAGAGAGAGAGAGAGAGAGAGAGAGAGAGAGAGAGACTCAGTGACAATTGCTGTCATGATGGTGGGCCCAGAGGTTTCTGGAGATCATTGTGTGGAAGCTAAATAAGAAGACACAAGTGAGGATTCTTGTAGACTGTCTTGAATGTGGAGCCAGTAAACAGGTTGAGGCTGAGCTGGTCAATTTTATGGTTATAAAACAGTAAAGGAGGGTGGTACAGGACCCCTCCTAAGGATCAGGCTTCTAAACAGCAAGCACATGTTGGATTCCCACCTCCCCCCACCCCAGCCCTGCTGGCTAACCTGAGATTTCTCCAGGGAAAACACATAGCTATAGACAAATACAACATGTTATATACTCAAAGCAAATCCACCTCTGAAAATGACATGCCTGGTGATTAACATTGACTCCCGGTACCTCCATCTTTGGGGTCTCCACATGAGCAGCTGCACCAGGGAACACGAGCTGGGCGATGTGAGATGGCCTCAGAAACTCATCTACTGGGAGATACTGTTAGTAGAAAAAAGCTGCAGAATTTGACCACTGTAAAAATTCTAGCCCAGCAGGGCATCTACTGACAAAATCTATTAGTCAAACTGAAAAGAGAAATGACTGGTGTGTAATGGGTCTCCTTTCTTCCCTTGGTTATAGAGGTTCTCTTGCTCCACAAAGCAGCACTCTAAGAGACCCCCACTGAGGACCTGGGTGTGAAAGCTGAGCCTGGTGTCCTTGTCACTGCTCCCTCTGCCTGCTTCACCCAGCCCAGAAGCTGGCTATGAGAGGCACTGAGAGAGGTTTTCTGCTTCTACTCTGTTCAGGGATTCTGGACAATTGTAGAAGGAAGTGCCAGAGAGAGGAAAGAACTTTTAATGGCCTGTTTTTATAAATGCCAGTTGGAAGAGTCCATTTGTCTGAAAAAATTATTGAAAATCTCTGTATACTGTTGCTGAACCGGGCAGAATTAAGTTAATGTGTGTGCAAATGTTTCATTGGAAGCTGTTTATTTTGTACCACCTGAGAATGCACATAACAAATTAGCAAACTTGAACTGTTAACTCTACCACATCCAACCTGAGGAGTCTCCCACTTTCATCTCAACCCAGAATTCAGAGGAAACCTTAGTTTTTAATTCCAAATGGGTTTACACAAATTCCACATCAGGGAGACAACCACCTTGCTGGGGTGCTTAGGAGAACTCCAAATTTCTGTAGCACACTGTCTGGGTGGCCCCCGTCAGTGTCCCATTCTTCTCGGGGTCTTGATGGAAGAGAGGCCAGTGATTTGAGACCTGGCTTGCACTGGACACCACATGGTATCTTTTTTTGTCACAAATAAAATCCTGGCCACCAAGTCGAAACAGTTCAAGTCAAAACTTCAGAGCTGATCAGATAGAAGGGCTCTGTCTCACTGCCAGTGCATTAAAAAAATGTGGCAGTTGAGCTTGGCTCAGCTAGGGTGTTGAGGTTGACTTGGTGGGTCACAGTCTGTAGCCCTTGTATCTTCTCATCAATGCTGTAATGGAGAAATTAGCCTCCCTTTATTTTGGATAAAGAACCAATTCCCAGTGAGGGCCACTGTCGCTTGCCCATCATCTGTCCAGGGCCAGATTTAGAAAGATCCATGCTGGAAACCCTGCTCTGAGCATTTTCCATTACAGATGTCTGAGCATTTACTTAATTGAAATGACAGCAAAGAGGAAAATTTGTACCAGCAACTTAACTTCCCTGGCTATTCTTACAAAGCAAGAGTATAATATAAATAAGAAATCACTTAAAAAATATGAACATCTGAATTTTTTCCATTTTCCTGGTGACAGCTCTTATTCTCTGTCTCAATTAGGTCTCTCTTCATTCTCTGGTAGACTTTCTATTCCCCCAGCCTGTTTAAAATCTCACACTACACATGCTGAGTGGAGGAGTGGAAAGGCAGGAGTGCTTTGAAGCATCCCTAAGAAACCTAAAGCTGTGCCTTTGCTGCTCCCTGCACTCATATGGAGCTTCTGCTTGCAGCTCAGTGCCCAACAGAGCCCCCTGGGCTTGGGCATCTGCAGACTTTCCAGATCAGAGCATCTGATTTCCCCTGACTCCCTCAAGGCTTCCCATTTTTTGCAATGTTTGATGAATTTTGAGTAAGGAGGTTCCAGTTGACAAGGGAAGGATGAAAAAATATTTGGTGCTGGTTTTAAATTTGATAAAACAAGTCACGACATGAAAGTAAGAAATATGCTCTTTAATGAGCCCAGCTCCTCTATCATTACCTCACCAGGCACCTTAAAGGTAAAATTCTCTGAATGTGAAATCTGAGAATACGTTCACAATGTTACCATAGGCCATGAGAAGTAATTTCTAATAATCACATCTTGAGGATCAGAACATAGAATTGGCAACTGTAGGCAAAAGGGATGTTTACTTCAATGTAGCACAAGAAAATGGCCCTTTCTTTGCTCTTAAGATTTACTATGTTCTATTTGAAGGTAATTTGATATATCTTGGCTATGTTTTTATAGTAAAACTGCATTTTGAGGCCCAAGACCTCAAAGATATTTAAAATTTAGCATTCACCAAGTTTTAGACATTAAGAAGTGATTTTTAATGTATAATATCACTGAACTTCATAAATGAGTGAGTTAGCTATATCAATACACATAATGTAAGAATCAAATATACTTTGGGTGAGGGAAGGAAGATGATTAAGCATATAATGAGGGCAGGAAGGAGGCTTAAGAACATGTTGTACATTGAACTAAATCTATTTTTGTCCTGTTGAAGAGATGCCTTCAATCTGCGTATTTATACAACCGATTGTGCTTTTAAATATTTTTTTTACTTGTACACATTTTTAGTTCATGTAGTTTATAACTGACTTTGCACAATGGTTATATGTACATATTGCAACATGAAATTTATTTTTAATCTTTTTGTATCTAAGGTATCATGTCACCTGCAGATAATGTTAATTTGAGTTCTTCCTTTCCTATATTGTTTCCCTTTTCTTTTTCTTGCCTAATTGCTCTGGCTAATGTTTCAAGTATTATGTTGAATAGAAGAGTCAAGAGTGGACATGTTGGGGCTGGGAAGATGGCTCAGTGGAATAAGCACTTCCCGGGCAAGCACAAGGGTCTGAGTTC
>NW_004524687.1:4963764-4989757 GCF_000260255.1 Octodon degus
AAAGAAAGAAAGAAAAAAGGGTGGACATCTTTGTCTTATTCCTGATTTTAGGGGGAGTTTCTTGTTGTTCTTCATTCAGTATAATGCTGGTTTAGTATAATATTGGACTTTCATAAGTAGACCTTATCATATTCAAGTATGGTTTCTGTATCCCTGTCTTCTTGAGAGTGTTTATCATGAAGGGGTTTGGAATTTTGCGAAAATCTTTGTCCAGGTCCATTGATATGATCACATGTCTTTTGGCCTTGCTCCTGTGACTTCCAGATGTTGAGCCATTTTTGTGTCTCTGGAATGAAACCCACTTGATCATGACATATGATCTTTTTGATAATGTGCTGCATTCTATTTGTTAATATCTTGCTGAAGACTTTTGCATCTATGTTCATTGAGAAGATTGGCCTATAGTTTTCTTTTTTAGTTGGGTCTTTATCCAGCTTTAGGCTCAGGGTGACACTGATTTCCATAAATGAATTTGAGAGTGCTCCATTCATTTCAATGTCTCTGAAGAGCTTGAAGAGTGTTGGTGATATAACATCCTTAAAGGTTTAGAAGAATTAAGCAGTGGCTCCATCAGGTCCCAGGCTTTGGTAGTTTTATTATTGTAATTGATTATTGTAATTGATAGTGCTTCTTAAAAGTAAAAGAATACAATTCATACAACATTGAGGAAAGTAGCAGTTATTTTTTTATTTTACTATTAAGAAGACTTCATAATGCTGCAACAATAGTTTTGGAATTTCATGTGTCTTTTTCAGATAAGGATGCTTTTAGAAATCCCAATGCATAATTTCATAAAAAATGGTTCTATACAAATCTAATAAAATAAAGTTTGTTGACAAGGCTTCTTTTTTATCTTCCTCGAGACAGAAGGATAGGTTAGAATACCTAGAAGAACAAATTAACACTGATCCTTTGAATGACTTTCAATACGGTTTCTTCCTATTGGGCTGTTGAGTAAATATTGGGTACATGTCAACTTTACATTATATTTCTTACTGAATAAGTGGAGCACACAATTTTCTATTATTAGCAGCACAAATACACTTTTGTCGAACATGAATAATGCCATCAACCTCTGCACAGAATGAAGCTGAGACAGTTCCTGCTGATATATGCTTCGTAGAAGAAAGCTATATACCTTTTCCACATCACAAGAAAAGTATACTTTTACCACATCACTCAACAACAGAAAATAAAAAAGTTGCACAATTTAGCAGTTGTGAAGAGGATCTTCTCACGCTATGTCCCTCGGCACCCCAGACTGCATCATCCAATACACTTGTCTCCACATTTCTGTCATCAGTAGATGTTATAGGTGTTTCTTTGGAGGTGGATAATTAGTTATAGGCATCATGCTTTGAGTTGTAGACTACCCAAGTACTTTTTTAAAGCATATGAATTCTCCAGAACCTTGTGCTTTGTGAAAGTTTAAGGAGAACTACATATTCATGGAGACAAATCTGTCCCTCCTCTTCCTGCTCCTCCTTCCTTCCTTCTGTCCCTGATTCCCTCCCTCCCTCTCTGATCTTCCTCTCACCTCCTCTTCCCTCCTCTACTCTCTTCTGTCCTTCTTTCCACTCCATTTCTTCCACTTCATACCTATTCTTTCCTCTTTTACATCCCCTTGCCATCTTACCCACTTTCTTTTTCTCTTTTTTATTCTCCTTTTCTTCCTTTGTGCAGTATACTATGAATCAAAAAGTTGTGAAATTTTTGAAGTTCTGAAAGCCAAAACACTGTATCAAATTACTATCCAAAGTAACTGTTTGAAAATGACAATTCAATAATGCCTTTTTTTCAGTACCAGGGATCAAACTCAGGACCGTGTGCTTGCCAGGCATGCACTTATGCAACTGAGCTATATCCCTGGCCCTAAGAGCACTTTTTCAGTTGGGTCATTATGTGATTTATAAAACCAGAGCACACACTAAATTCAAGTACACATGATCACGTATTTTACCCCACTTTATGTCTGTGGTCTTGTATAAAATACATAGGATAACATGGAGACCATGAAGCCCTGGGTCTAATTGTGGAGCATTTCACTGCCATCACAGAGTGGTGCAGTGGAGCTCTGGATGGAGCTGGGATCTGTGCCAGGTGAGAAGTCAAATGCCTTCAGATGTCCATGTACACCATTGCTTCAAACACCATGTAGGCCAGAAGTGTTCCATGGGCTGAATTTAGCTGTGGCTTCAGATTGCAGTTGCGAGCCTGAGTGTGTCCTCAGTCTTCCAGGAAGTGGCAATGGTAGTAGCACAACGTTTAACACACTTCATAGGATGTTGAGAAGGAGGCTATAAAGTCTTGTAGCATGTATGTTTCTAGGTGTACAGAAAGTATGAACTGTGAACTCAGAGAGCTGAAGGAAGCAAAAGCTAGGGTGTGTGTGTGTGTGTGTGTGTGTGTGTGTGTGTGTGTAGTGGATTTGTGTAAAGAAACCAATGTTTTTTTCTTTGAATAAGGAAAGGTTGTGAGCTGTGTGAGAGGGGCTCACACAGTGCAGGGGCTGAGAATGAAGTGTCTTTTAGGGAACATGATAATGTTCAAAGAACATGGAAAAATGAGGATCCTCATGCTGTCAGAAGAAATGTAAATCTATACATGTCCTTTGGAAATGAGAAGCTCTGAATTTATTGTAGTGGCTTCTTTCTGGACAGGATGGGAAGAGAATTAAACTGCAAACGTTATATACCATGAGCTTCAAAGATACTTGAAATGTATTTTTTAATATGTTGAACTAAATTGGACATTAAGATTTGCTAAACCGATCCACTGGGTTCAATTGCATTACTTACTATGTTATTCTCTAGTTTCATTTCCACATATAAAATACTTTTATTTTATATGTGGAATTCAGTAATTAAGTAATTAAGATACTGAAACCTAGGCACAGTGAAGAAAAGGTGCCTCAGAAACTTTGCTGAACACCCAGGAGGGATCACAGATCACCGTCGCTTTCCCATAGAACTGGGGACAGAGTGTCTGAGACAGGACTTGAGAATCTACATTTCTAGTAATCATCCACGTGTCGCTGAAGGCTGAAACCTCACTTCAGGAACAGTAAGTTAACTCAGCCCTTTCAATTTCAAGACGAGGGCCTCAGCTTCATAAAGGAAAGGTCATTTTGTATTTTTTCAAGAAATAAGTGTGAGGAGTCAGCCACGTGCCAGGTGTGGGTCTGGTACGAGAGGGACAGATCTTGGAGAGATAGCCTCTGCTCTTGTGGAGCCTCTGTTCACGTGCAAGGAGGGAGGGCACCAACAACAAAGTAAACAGTAAATAAGAAATGTTGTTTTAGACAATAGTAAATTGCCTGAGGAAAATAAAACAGGGTGGAGTCAAAGAAAGGGTGAGCAAGACAGAATTGCCATTAAATTGGATGGACACTCAGCTAAAGTTTCTTTGCAGAGATAATTGTTTTTCTTTTATCTATTGTTTAAATTTTTTCAAAGTAACTGATAATATGTATTTTTATTGTGTAAAATGTGATATAATGGAATGGTCACATCCAGCTAATGAACAAATAATCGCTTCATGTGTAGTCATTTCTGTGGTGAGGATACATAATATTTACTCACATTACATTTTAAAGAATACAACACATTGTCATTAGTTATAGTTATTCTGCTTACAATAAACCCCCTGAACCTTAGCCCCCACAACTGTAGTTGTGTATCTCTAGACCATTGTCCCTCCATCCTTGAAGAAGATGACATTTAATCCAAGGGCCAATTGTGAGAAGACTTGGGGAACATGGATTCTGTGTAGAGAAGAGAGAAAATTCAAAGTCTCAGCTAAAAGCCACACAAGAAACCTAAGGAGCTAGCAAACATATGACAAGAAGTTTATATCAGTGGTTGTCAGAGATATAACTAATCATTAACTATTTTCTAATTAACTAATAACTAACAGCCACACAGCCAGGGGGCTAGATGATAGTGAGCAGAGGCTTACCCGTGGACTGAGAAAGGTGGGTGTTATCCCCAGTGTCCCTATAGAGCCTGCTGCCAAGGTTATGCAGTTCTTGTCCAGTTCATGGCCACTGATCCTTCCCACCCGACCACAGTCCACATGTGTAAAACACAAATTAAATACAGTGCAAATAGAACACAGTCACCCTTTTCCAACCTCAACATTAGTACATTGCTGCTCTGAAAACCTGCTAAAGTAAATATAATAAATCTTTACAAACAACTCTCTACACATCTGAAATATTTTCAAGAGAGTGTCAGAACACCGACCAGAGATATTAATTTGCAAATAAAATTTATTATGTTTTTCCTGTGTAGTGGTATTTTCTTTTTTCTGAGAGCCAAGAAGACAGATTACATCTATCATAAGTGAAACCCAAGAGACTTACAATGACTCAGAGTCCTCTCAGGCCATCAAAATGTCACATGTGAATTTCCTTGAAAAATTTCTACTTACATCATTAATTCATTTAGTCAGCCTGTACACATTAAACCTCTACTTTCCTTGGCCTCGGCATCTTTCTTTAAATGACAGATGTGCATCACACTTGATTTCCAGCTTTTAATTGAGCAGTTTCATCTCCCATCCCAGCATATTTGCAGATTTCCAGGTTAAGCAGTTAACAGGGATTGCAACCAGGACCTACAAACTGAGCTACATCACCAGCCTTTTAAAACAACTAAAAAAAAAAAAAAACAAACACAAAAACTCCCCAAGTTGCTAAAGTGTCTAAGCTCAAATTTGCAATCCTCTCTGATCAACTTCCAGAGTGTTAGGATTACAGGAATGGACCACCCTGCCAGGTTGTAGAAATATTTTTAAATGGTATCAATGCCATCTTTTATAATTAAATTCCTCTCCAGTTTCCTAGCATTTTTATTTTGGAGCTGGTATCATGACTTACAGATGAAATCCAATAATCTTTAATGGCTGACTCAGTGTTTGAATCTGATTTGGAGGACACATTATTATGTAAATGATTTTACTTTCAATGAACTTATTCAGACAATACATTAATTGGTGATTTGCTATATTTCAAATCTCTTGGGATAAGTGATGAAATGAGTGAAACCATTAATGCCAGGGAGATCACCTTTCTGTAGAGGCAGAAAGCAGATATATCAAGTGCCAGTGAGTGTGTGGAGGAAAGTAAAGTAGGGTGAGCAAGCATCAGAAGAAAGCTTGATACTCACTGAACTAGGATAGGCAGGAACATTTATTTATGAAGAACAGACAGAAACCCTATGTACTCATGGTGAACAACACAATGTTTGGCTACCTGTACACATCTCAGGACTGTGAAACCAAGCTCATTAATGCACCTATTACCTCGCATATTCACCTTTTTATGAGTGGGGTTGGAGTAGACATTTGAATCAACCCACGAGTGAAGTCAGACAGGCCCATCTTGGAGCAACCACACCTCAGGTTAAGTGAAAAAGGAACAGCATTGCAGGTGATGGGAATGCAAAGTAGCTGTGGTCAGGTCACATCAGGTAGGGCCTCAGAAGCTATGGTGAACAATTTGGAGTTTATTCCAAGATGCAGAAGTCTCTAGAAGGTTTTGAGAAGAAGAATGAAAGGTTCAACCTAGATAAGGAGTGCACTCTGACTTCTGGATAAAAGCAAGCAAGGGAGTGGAAAGGGAGAGAGGTGGAATGCTTGGCACCCAGCCTCTTGATGGGGAGGGACAGTAACCAGGTGATACTGATGCCAAGGCTGGACCATTTAAAGGCAGCGGAGGCAGGGTGAAGGGCAGGTCAGAGGAGGTAAGGGAGGAGGGAGGACTGCTCCACGGGAAACAGAGCATTGGATGCTTGAGATCTCTGCTCACGACATTTTCATCAACTGAAGAGCATATTACCTTGTTTTATGAGTGTTTCTGTTCACAAACATCTCATTAATGTATATTATTAGTTCCTTAAGATGAAACTCACAAGCTAGGCATGGTGGTATATGCTTGTAATTCCAGTACTCTAGAAGGCTCAGATAAGAACGTTTCAAGTTCTAGATCAGCCTGGCAATTTAGTGCCTTATCTCAACATTAAAAAAAAATTAAAGAGACTCAGCATCTAGCTGAGTACAACTGCCTCAGTTCAATCCCCACTACTTAAAAGCAACAACAAATAAAAGCAGAACAACCACTCAGGACCAGCAGGTCCTGCCTGAATGAAGTTTATCTAATAGATATATTTCTCCATAAGGAACGAAACAGCCTTCTTGTGTCAGACAACATTCCAACATTATATGTTGGGGCCATTTAAACAATGAGGTCACCCACAAAAAAAATAAAAGTGCAAATGTGTGCACTAAAAAGGACCCTTATCTGTGTCACATATTTGATTAACTGGGAATATGCCCAGTGGGTGACTCCAGTTTTTTGTTTTTCTGTACGTGGTCACTAATGACCACAAAAATGCTACAAATATTTATTTGGGGACTACAAGTAAAATTTCACAAATAGCTCAATTCACAAATACAGGAATCTGTGGGTGAATAATTAGGGTTAGCTGTGGGTGGAAAGAAGCTCAGAGGAGAGCTGACTAGGAGAGGATTCTGCTGACAACTTTGAATTTTAACAGACACAGTATTGGGCTTGTAAGATGTCAGAGGAGTGTGAGATGTGGTCAGCTTGGGGACTAGAGTTGTGTCTGGATGTTTTGGGGATAATTTGTGGCTCTTGGGCTTTTTAATATATCTGTCATTAGTGGAAATATAGAAGGTAGTGTCTTTTTTTTTTCATTTTATATATTTGGTATAGGGTCTCACTATGCAGCTTGAATTCATAATGATTCTCCTGTTTTCAGCCTCCCCATTGCTGGGATTATAGGCATGTACCACCATGCCTGGACTAGGTCTCCCCTCAGCACGTCCCAGGGGCAGGGTCGGTGCCACAGGCGGGACCCAGGATGGAATCCTGGTCCCTGCACTTTTCAAAACAGGTGCTTAATTCACTGACTAGCTTGTTGACCCTGAAGGCAGTGTCTTTGAGAGTAGGAGCATATTTGATAAACCTTTTAATCTTGACTTCACATCTTGACCCCTTCCCAATGTCAACACTGTCCCGTTTCTTCCTTTTTCCTTCCTCCTCTTCCTTCTCTCTTCCTCACCTTTCCCTTTCCATGGTGTAACACCAACGTCTCCACAACTACTAGAGTGGCTGAAAGACTAGATCAGTAACTGCATAGAGTGGTGGCGAGCTCTGTGCAGTCATCCTCAGCTGTCACAAAAGCAACTCAAGGGTGGCTTTCATTGTCTGCTGTTGCTACAACTACATTTAGCAGAATAGTGCTTCTGCCCTCTCCACTCCCACAAGCCTGCCTGTGAGTGGGAGCAAATGAATTGGGCAGCAGAACAGTGTTAAGAGCGGTGGTTTCTAAGCTCCTAGCCTCTGGAACACAGGAAGAAGGTTAGAAAGTCAAGAACATGATAAATATTAACAAAAACACTCCTTACTTTATTGCATTTCATCTTAAATTCATAATACATCAGGAAATCCTTGAAAGTAAAAATCATACCAGCAAAATACATATGAGTGTGAAACTACAATTTCTTTGCTATGCATGACGGCACTAGGCTCCTGACAGCTCTTATTGTTTTTCCACTTGCTTCCTATACCTATTATCAACACAGTAATAAATGTGAAAGTTTGAAAGTTAGGCCATGTGCTTCTCTGCTCAAAACTCTGGGATGGAGCCCCCATCAGCTCTAGTCTCATTGACTGCTCTCCTTGCCATAGACCTAGACATACAGGCCCCCTTGCTGTTCCTTAATCACACTGATCAATCTCCTGTTTCAGTGCCTCCACGCTGTCTGTCCTTCACTTTAA
Organism: Octodon degus; assembly: GCF_000260255.1. Lineage (NCBI taxonomy): Eukaryota > Metazoa > Chordata > Mammalia > Rodentia > Octodontidae > Octodon > Octodon degus. The sequence goes on from NW_004524687.1 coordinate 4,971,569, forward strand.
ATGTTCTTCCCTGGAATAGAAATGGATGGAAATAATCATCACGAACTTCCTCACAACCCCAGGGTTTTTTTGTACTTCTCAAGGAAGTCTACCCTGTCATTTTATATTGTAACTCATTCTCCCTGTAGTCACTATCTCTCTTGCTTTGTCCTACACTTGGTAGACCACATAAAGTTTACAGTATTTACCATTTAATGCAGTCAAAATCTTCTTAGCACATGAATACTTTACTAATGTACTGTGGGTGTTGTTGACTGCCTTTCTACTCTGGCTTGATTATAAGGTTTGTAGCAGTAGGGCTTGTTATCCATTTTGTGCACTGATTTAACTCAAACACCTATAATAATATCTGACTCCTAGTGAGTGTTCAGTAAATATTTGAGTTAATATATGAATTATTTGTGGTCTGATGGATTCGTCTACTTTCAACATGGAAAAAGTAAATGTCTTACAAATTTTTAGAACCTTTGTTCCAAACCTGGTTGTATAAAATGCATCTTAAAATCTTTGAACAGTAGATATTAAGCAAGAAAGAATGAATGGACTGTGATGGTGTCTTAGTTATGTTTCTCACTGCTGAGATCAAATAACCAACACCCAAAGTTAAGGAGGAAAGGCCTATTCAGCTCACAGTTTTTAGAGGATTCAGTCCATAGTTGGCCGGCTCCAAGGCAAAGAAGCACATGGTAGGAGAACAGTTCATGGTGCCCACAAGGTAGAAAAAGTGACAAATGACCTTGGCAACATCTTTCTGGTTCTTTCCTGCTGTATCCAGGCTGCAGGGATCAGGTAAGTGCCTAACCAATTAGTGGTCTGATTCAGTATTCCACACTCTTAACCCCAGGGTACCTCGCTTTAGCTCTGGCCACCTCTGAAAAGTCCCCACCTAATGACTGAAGGAGGCTTTGGGAAGACATCTAGACACAAGCCATAACAGATGGTATTTGCACACTTTCTTGAAATAACAGAAATATTATAGAACATGTAATCACTGTTATCTGCATTATGGTAGGTATGCATTCAGAGATCAAATTCATTGAGCTGTAGGCTTAAGATCTGTACTTTATTGTATATGCAAATCCGACTCCAATAAGATTCCAGTTCTATTCCAATGTGAAATTAAGGAGTACTGTTCATTTTGTCACTTTATAGAAAACAGACATAGGGAGATACGTAGAACTTAAAATAAAATTCCATGACCATAGTCATTTCTTCTGTTTTACTGGTACTGGCATTTACAAACCAGTTAGATATTTTTTCTTAATTCCTTGTAAAACTGATAATCCTTTAAATTAGGAAGTGAGGCCTGCAGCACAGATGGGTCCTGTCTGGAAGTGTTAGTCCTGACCACATGAGATCACATGCAGGTTATGTGGACAGGGGAGTACATGTGCTTCCCCTGCCCACTCGGCATGCGGAGCAGACCAGTCACTATGTTATTATTTCATTGGCCTTAAAATAAATGAGTTTATTTAGATTTCCAGAAATGAAACTGCCTAGTTGATACCATATAGCTGTTTGGGATCCTTTGGGAATTGAACACTTTACAAATGTTCTCTCCACATGAAAAGTGTGAGGAAGAAGATAGCATAAACAAAGTTTGAAAGAATGCACCCCAGCTAAAATCTAGATTTTTAAGTAAATGTCCATTTATTTTTGGAAGTCATGAAGGATTTCTATTATCCTTTTCTGCAAAATTTTCTAAATTTAGACTGCTTTATTTCTGTTTTCTTTCACTGTGTTTAATATAAAATCAAAATCTATGTCCACAGTGTTGACTGTATTGCTCCACACTGCTGCACAAAGTTCCAAAGGACTTTTTCATTCTTGGTGTTCATTTTTGTTTTCTTGTCGGTAGAAATGGGCAGAGTAAGTGCCAGGAAGGCAGACTGACCCTGCAGAGGCTGACAGTTCTGCATGAGTCCTGCACACTGCCTGGAGAATGTGGTTAGGGGGCAGGAGAGAATGCCTCCGCTGAATGTGTACTTGAAGGATGCTTTAATTAAATTCTGCAATGATGTATTGCAGATCTGGGTTAAAATTCCATTCTTTAGGAAAAATAATGTGCTGTATTCTCCATCTGCTTTTGGGAATATTAGCAGATGAAATAAAGTCATATGGTTGGGGAAAAACTTGGATGTGCCTCTTGCCCATACGCTTCTACTTAGATTCTTTTGAACTTGACCAGATGCCTCTTTGGGTTGTTTATGAATAAACAAACTCTACTTCTCTCTATGTGATTCTTGATAGTTTTTACAGCATAGTTTGATCTCCTGAAGCTCCGACTAAAGCTTGCTCAGCGTGATGTTGCTCCTTCACATGGTAACAGTGTGAGGAAATGAACCCCACGCCACTGCTCCTCTGTGTAGGTTTCTCTGCAGCCCATTTAACCAGGACTTAGCTACATGAGCACAGCCCGACTTCCAGTGGTGCATTATGCACTCCTGAGAGGGAAAGAGATATACCTACAAGCGCACAACATCAGCATTTTACTGCACCAGAGGGCTTTCTCCTTTTTTGTTCCATCTCTGTTTCATTTCAACGTACCTCTTTAGTTACAACTCAGTGTTTATTTGTTGATCTCACTGATTTGAAATAAAAATACCTTTACCAGTGAGAGATATAAAACATGTCTTCGCCAGTGAAGACACAAAAATATCTACATCAGTGACATAGGGAGAGATGAAAGGATCCTTCCCCCAGTTAATTTCAGAGAACTTTTTCCTAGAGCATCTTAAACATTCACATCCCTCCCTGCATCCCAAAGGTGGTGGACCCTGGGCAGAGAACAACTCGTCAGGGCTCAGGGAAGAGTGCCACCCTGTGGGTTGAGATTCTCAGGAGTCCTGGCATTTTAAGTGATTTTGCAGAGGGGGGAAATAATTTATAAATGTTTGGCAAACAAAAGTGCTTGGCATCTCTGTGTCACTTTAAAAGTCGATGTTAGTCTCCTAAGTCTTCCACGGCTAGGAAAATGAACAGAAAGTTGCCATTTGCCCTGATACATGTGAAGATTTGGTACTGCCATGTGTGCAAAGGTTGAGGCCAGTCTGAGTCCCGGGGAAATGGAGCTAAACCCAGGCAAAAGCAAGCAGAAATTCTTAAAGAGACTGGTCTTGCTATTTTGGTTCCCTTTAAACTCTTCCCATGGACAAGACCTGGATCAGCTGATGAATCTCTTGGTATGTTACTTCCAAGATGTACCAAGATACACGAGGAGCTAAGACCAAAAGTAGGTCTTTTAAGTAAGTTTTAACTAAAGTAAAAGTGATTGGCCCATTATCAGACACAAGACAATGAAAAATATACTGAATAAAAACACCTCAGTTCTCTCTGTCAATGGGAATTAGGATTTTTGGAATCCCAGACCTTACTCAGACCCATGTCCTCCTCCCTGGCAGCCAGGTCCTGAGCTGGAGATGAAGAATCAACTAGCAAATGCATACTGATAAACTGCAGGTGAATTAGAAGACAAACATAACTGTTAGCAAACTGGTTTTGAAGACTACTAGTAGCAATGATAGAGTTTAGACAACCAACTGTTTAATTACAGATAGAGGAGGGGCCTAGGCCACTTACATGAACTTTTCCTAGCTCCTCTAGTGCCAGAAGTGAAATAAGCACCCAGGTCTCACTGACTTCTGGTTGAGGTCTTGTCACTTCAGTATAGAGAGCGCCATGAATTATGGGGTCCAAATGGCACACCTGTACCTGCAAAGGACTCAGAGGACTTCAGAGGGCAATGAACGGGAGATGAAAGCCACAGCTAGTCCCATTGCCAGGTTTCCCTTCCCCGTGCTGACTCAAGCCATCCAACCAACCTGTGTGTTTGATTTCTGTGTATCTTTGCATCTTTATCCCATCTCTGTTGTGGAGGTCCCTTCTCTTCAGCCCCATTAAAAGGCATTGAAAAAAGAATAGAGTTGTCCTTTGGTTTGGTTCAATAAATAACCCTGGGGTAAGTTGCAACTAACTAAATTCCTAATATCCAGCATCCTTCATGAAAAGAAAGATGCCCACATTTATTTTCCATTTCCCTTCCCTGTCAGGCTGTTTTAGTATATCTTCCATTTAAGTATTTCTTTAGAACTGTAATGTTGTGAAGGAGAACAGGGGCAAGGAGGGAAGAATGCAGAGCTATGTGGAGCTAGGACTTTTGACCCTTGGCTTCTCTTAGGGATGAATTAGAAGGAATACAAGGGAAGACTTGATGTGGCAGGGGTGGGTGGGCCTGAGATTCTGCAGGTGACACTGGCACTCTCAAGCCCTGGCCCTTCTGAGAAAGAAGGACAAGATGCTGTGGTGGGCTTCAGACTGCACCAGTCAGTTGTTACTCTAGTGACCACAGCAAATACCAGTTGGTTTCAGAACCAGAGATATGCAACTTTAAGCAAGCCCTCAAGTCTCTCCCAGAAACAGTTCCCTGGACTGTAAGAAGTACAGATTTACAGGCTTTGTAAGCCCTTTGAGTAGCCAAGCAGATGGCATAGTTTTCATATTCTGTCTAATGACAAGAGGGTAAGACCCATAATTATGGATAATTTCTACGGGAAAATTTATTAGGCTTCTTTGTATCTCTTGATGATATATTTTTCAAGAACCGGTAGAATGACAAGGAGAAAGATGACATTTGCACCCTTGCATCGTCCAGTGATTGGAGCAATTTTGATGCCACACCTTTCCTTACCTCTGTCACACAAATTGAATGGCAATTCTTTGATGAAGCCCCATGAGATCCTCATAATTGCAAATTATTCCAATGGCCATCTATAGCCATTAATTATTCCAATGGCCATCTATAGCCATTGAGTACCCAAAGGGGTCATAGTGCACACACATCTTTGGCTGTCTTATAAAGTAACACATCCAAATATTAACCTGTTTTCTCAAAAAGACAGAGAGAGAGAGAGAGAGAGAGAGAGAGAGAGAGAGAGAGAGAGAGAGAGAGAGAGAGAGAGAAGCCAGACATGTAAAGCACTCTCTTCTCTCTTGTTTCTTTGCAGTGAACTGTGCAGCAGTTGAGGACTGACTGCATGTCTTTCGGGAGTGTGATCTCGAGATCTTTCTCCATGATGTTTCACATGTGTATAGCAGATGCCAACTTTACATACTGCATTTCCACCGATCTTGCTTTGTCCTCCCTGTGACCCTGAGAAACAGGTCTTCTCTTCCCTCTGGAAGGAGAAATTTAGCCTGGGAACTGTGACAGGCCAGTTTGCCAAGCCAGTTCAGGACTGATCTGGCCTTCTTTTTCTTGTCCTGGGTTTTCCTCTTTCCACTGGAGCTATACTTGTAACATCCTAAATTGTCCTGCAAAAATATCTATAAGAAATATATACTCTCTGCTAAGTCTGCTCACTTCTGACTGTGAACTTTAGAGATGTTAGAAGCCTACCTCCTCTTTCCCTAAAGATCCAGGGAGTACTGGGTCTGTATTGCTTCTTTTTCAGGCCTTGGAAGGAATCCAAAGCTGTCTCTGTGTTTCTATCTGGCTCTATGTCAAGAATCTCTCTGGTGCTTACCACAGCCCGGAGGTCATCCTGCAGAACTCTGTAAAACGCTTCTGACAGGTTGGCTGCATAGAACAGCAGGCAAGTGGCGAAGGCTCCGGTGGGTGTACAGGCACATCTCAGTGTGTGCAGACTCAGCCTGGGGCAAAGTGAGACTGCTTTTCAAAAGCAAGTAGCCACCTGCTGATCTGCTATTGATCTTTAAATAATGAAAACTCCAATAAAATTTAAAATACGGTTTGATTTATAAAATAGTTAAACTTGGCTTTCCTGAAATGGTCACTGGTTGCAGGTCTTAAAATCAGTGCTTGAAACAAAACACTGGAATGCCCAAAGGAAGCTTGGTGGTGGGTGACCCTGTGCAGTGCAGTTTTAGCCCTCATAGATCTGGTACCTCAGAAGAAAAACCTAATCCAAGAAACCACTGGGAAAACATCTAATTTTGCAGAAACTTCTGATGATCTATGGAATTCCTTCTGTATATCTTCTCCATCAGGCTCAGGCCTCTGTATTATTTTCTTGTGGCTGCTGTAACAACTTACCACAAGTTGAGTGACTCTTAATGGTGTAACTTCACTCTCCCACAGTTTGAAAAACCAGAAAGCCAAAGCCAAAGTACTGATAGGGTTTTACTCTGCCAGTAGAACCCTCTGCCCCAAAGCTCTAGAGAAGAATCCTTTCTCATCTTTTGCAGTGTCTGCCCTTCCTTGGTTTGTGGCACCTGAGAATCAGATGAAATATACCTAGGGATGGAAAGGTAGAGGATGGAATGAGACAGAGGACAGAAGGAGACAGAGGATGGAAGGAGACATTAGCTGTGCATGGGCTCCCTCCACAGTGACTTCAAATTAGCCCAGCAAGGCCTCACCTTCGGGGCTCATGAAGGTTCTGCAGGCATAAGTGTCTTTGCTGTGCTCCTGTTCTGTGTAAACATAACATGGATACATTCAGGCAACAGGCCAGGGTTAGCTGAGGCCAAAGAACTCTGAAGGTCCACACCAGCAGTGTCTGATATAATCGTAAGCACATCCTGTCAGAGACCGCACCATGAAACTTAGGTTCTGCAGAAAGGTCTTTGAGAGACCTACTTCATTATTGTTTTGCTCTGATATGATCTTTTTATTAATAAAATTTCTCTAGTCCTACTTGTGCATTCTGTTATCTTATACTTCCTTATTTTTATACTTAAGAGTCACTATGAACCTTCCAATCCTACAAAATATACTATTTTGTTTAAGTCAGGAGAGAAGCTCATTCTTGAAAGAACTATTTATATACTCTGGAAAGCACATTCCTACAGCTGATTTAATTTTATTTGCGTTCATATCTGCTGACTGCATGCTATGATAACTGCAAGTTTCCTTATGGGTATGGAACATTTCCCCTCCTGCTCATTCAGCCAGAGTGGCAAATACCATCTTACAAATAAAGGAAAAAGAATACACAGCAGTTTCTTCTTTGGCTCAGTGGGAAGAAAGAGAGAAGGGAGAGAAAAGGGAGGGGAGGGTCAGGGAAGGGAGATCAGAAAAAATGGAAATGTATTCTTTTGAACCAGATGTAACTGGCTAACATAGAGGCTGAAAGGATAGTAAAGACAGAGCACAAGGCAGGTGTGCGCACTCATTTTCTTTGATGATGGAGGGTGTAAGGCTACATTTGAAAATCGTGATTTGGACACTGCGGGAACTCCAACTTTTAAGAAACCTGCTATAGTGATTGTTCAATTGTGTCAACTTGAGAAGTTGAGAAGCTCAACCAAACTGACTCAGCAATTCCACATCCTAGGGCACAGAGGACCCACCCTAGGGTGGCTCAAAACTTAGAGGATGCAACAGGGAACTGTGGAAGGATAGAGGGACAGAAGATTCTATTCTTCAGTGGAGCTCCACTCTTCACCTCCAGCTTGGACATCATCTCCTGGATCCAGCACAGACTCTTTGGCTTTCACCTTGGATTCCTCAGTCTTCTGGTGTAGACTCATCAGCCTCCCATCACAGACCCATTGGCTTCCTGATACAGGTTTGCACAGAACACTGCGGTGAACTCCAGATCTTTGACTGAATCCTTCAGTCTCCAGTGCACAGACACCCTCTGCTCGCTTCCTCATCCAGCTCTGCAGTTGACCATTGTAAGCCAATCTTGCGATCTCTTATACATTCGTACATCTTGTGTTATATCTGTTTTTCTAGTAAAACCCTGACTGATACACCTGCTATGCTTCCTGGAGCCTGTTTTGAAAGTGGTTGATTGGTGACAGGACCCATGAGTCACAGTGAGACCAGGAGCTTTCTACAGCAGGCAGAAAGAAAACATGTGACTCTAACAAAGTCAGAACAGTAAGAGTTACTGGGAAGCCTAGAGTTGACAACACAGGTTCAGTCTAGCTATGGTGTTGCCAGAGAAACCCACTCCATTATTGTTTTGCTGTGTTATGATCCTTTTATTTATAAGATTTCTCTAGTCCTACTTGTGCATTCTGATATTATCAGAATGAAACAGCCAGACTCAGGCACAGACAGCAGAATGGGTGGGCAGGTTAGTGCAGGATGAGGCAAAGCTGTGTTGGTCCATGTGCTAAAAAACAAAAATGAAAACAAAACCCCACTGTTTTCATTTTATTACAGACTCCTGACCTGTTCTTTTAAAAGGAATATAGCAAAACTGGAAGAATCTAGACTTTGCAGCCAGATGATTTAAATGGATTTTCTAGGGCCTGTGCATGTGAGCTGGACAGCCCCAGGACCATCATTTGGCTTCTTTGTCTCAGCTAGTTTAAGTAGCATAGGACAACGCTAGCCAAGATGGCCCTGGGAATCCTTCTAAGTAACAGATACAAATAAGAACCACTGGGGTAAAAAACCATCAGTGTCTCTAAAGGCTGTGCAGAAAATGGAAAAGTTGTAGGGAGAATTAGAGGTCCACAAGAAGGCAGTGTTAACCTTTAGGCCTAAATAGCATTGCTTCACACACATGTGCAAAAAGGGAATTAGAGGCCAGCTCACTACTAGGTGTTAAGGATTGGGTGAGTGTCAAACTGACATGAGTTAGGTTACGGCCAGGGCCAGGGCTAGGGCCAGGGAGAAAGTGTAAAGGCATGGTCTCTCAGCCAAAACCTAAGTCAGCTCAACCCTTGACTTGATGACTGTCGTAACCTGTAGTACATGAACACAAACACCACTGGTATGGAACCAAGGCCTCAGGAGTTTGGGAAAAGATCACAAAATTGTATGCATCTAATAATTCAAAGTATAAAAAAAATGGCATAGTTATAAGGAAAAACACATTAACCCATAAGTCCATTGAGATATCTTAATATGTATTAGCTATGATCAATTGAACAGAACTTAAATTGGTAAGAATACAGAAAATATGAACAGAAAAATAGAAATTTTGTTGGAATAAACATAGATAACCCTACAATTCTAAATGAATAACATGTGTTATTTTTGAATATGTATAAGGTATTTATAATAATCTGTGTAGGGACTGGGGTGATAAGTCAGAGGCATAAGCACCTACCTTAGAAGCACAAGAAATGGAGTTTGATCCCCTGCCACACATGTCATGCCTGCCCCAGAATTCTAGGGTCAGCTGGGTGCACCATGCTAACCCTACAACTAGACATGGTGGCTCACACTTGCAATCCTAGCACTTGGGAGGTGGAGACAGGAGGATCACTAAGAGTTGGGGACCAGTCCAGGGGCTACAAAGTGAGCAGAAGACCAGACTGAGCTGCATGCTCAGACCTGATCTCAATAAAGTAAATAAATAAATACATAAATGAATAAAATAATCTGCATAGGAATAACTGCCTGCAAATTTCAAATACCCACATATGCTTTGAATTCTATGGGAGGGAGAACATGTTCTTTGCATTTTTCAGGTTCTGGTAGCTCTGAAACTTTTTTGGCTATATCACTTCAAATCTCTAATCCTCTGTCAGTATGAACTCGCTTTCTTCCTGTTTCAGATGGAACCTGCTATTGCACGTAGTTCCATCAGACCACTTAGCATGATTACTCCACACCAAGATCTTTGCCTCAGCAATCTGCCAAGACCTCTCTGACATTACTAGCATTTGGACCTAGAATTTTCCCCAAAGTCCCCATGTTGACAGCTGGATCCCCAGGATGTTCCCATTGGGACATGATGGGACTTTAAGAGATGGGCCAGAAGCTGGTCTTGAGTCACTAGGTATGTCCTTGGAGAGGACTGTGTGACCCTACTCCTGTTCTCTTCCCCACTGTTGCTTCTAGGCCACGATGCAAACAACTTCACTCTGACACACATTTCCTTTGTGAAGTGCAACCTTGCCATAGCCCAGAGCAATGTGACAAATAACCACTCACTGAACCCCCAAAGCCATGAGCCAGGGTGAGCCTCTTCTCTTTATATGTTAATTTTCTCAAGTCTTTGTCATAGAGATGCAGGCTCATTAACATAGACATATAAATCAACAGTTGGGTTCAAGAGCAGGACTACTTTGAAGGAGGTGCATTATTTGCTGTCCAAACAAATGAGTCAAAGTGAAAATGTATGTGAACAGCAATGCAAGCATAGTGTACTATTATTTGGGACACACTAAAATCATAACAACAGATTAATGTATCAACTTAAATGCAAATACCGTATTTAAAAAGCCATTAAAATAAACTGATTCAAGCAAAGAACTTGAAGCAGATAAATGTTCTTAACCTTACATAAATCTTGGCAGAATCTAGATTGAAAAGGGTCAGTTATGCACATAATTCCATCAGGTGAACAGAACTTTGTCATGGAAACCACACAGCACCTCCTGAAAGTTTGCAGTTCTGTTGGCGTACACAAACCTACTGCACAGAAGTTTTTGAAAGTATTGGGCAAGCAATTGTGTTGCGAACATGTCATCCGATAATGGTGATGAAGGGCAATATTAGTGGTTATTCACTTACTACAGAATATGTTTTTCACTGCTTTAAAGTATATGCCTGCGTATAAAATTTTACTGTGAAATAATGTCATATCATGCTGGCAACAGCCTCATATCTTGTGTTTTCTGAATTCCTTGATTACACCACTTTTCTGGTATTCAGTTTAATCTCATATTACACTGTTCATCATGGCCCCAGGCACAATCAGCTACGGTACACATTATGCCATATACCTTTTGTGTGCAGCAGGCTTTCTCATCTAGTTTTGTGAGCATACATCTGTGATGGTCACTCAGTGATGAAATCCCCTACTGGCACCTGGCACAGCTCTCACATGACTGGACAGAAGGAGAGGAAAGGGATAAATAGGAAGGAAACAGCTGAGGAAGATGAGGACAAAGGGGAAAGAGTCATCTTCAATCTTCAAGCAGGCAGACTGGTGAGGGTCACAGGGTTGGCACAGATTCTGGTGATCAGGAGTCAAAGAGCCCAAAGAACACAAGGGTGGCTGCCTGCAATAGCTGAGGTCCCTGAACTGAGCAGAGACCCATCTGCAAGTATTTGCTTCAGATATGTCAAGATGGACCAAGGTGATGAAGTACAGCTGAGACCAAAACGTGAGCCTCCTTGTACACACAAAGCTTAGAGGTCCAGAGAAAGACAGACAACAATTCTATCAGTGAGTAAGCAGGTGATGTCAGATGATGTTAATGTCGTTCTCTAAGAAAATGAAACCCTACCCATATTGACTAGCCACATGCTAAGAAAAAAAGCATTCTTCCATTGAGCTGCAGGCTGAACTGCCTCATATGTGCTGCAAGCGTACAGTGCTTCACCTTAAATGCCAGTGACAACGTGTAAGCAAAACCAGGTATGCTGTGTGATCAATGATCATGGTAAGTATTTAAATATTTTAAATTCTTACAGTAAAAGATACATTGCGATTAATCCTTCCAGTCTTCCACTTCACTTTGGACACATTCTTGCCATTTTCGGAAGCACTTCCAGAAGTCCTCCTTCAAGTGTGGCACTAGCATGGTTGCCTTGATGTGCTAAATGCCTTCGAAATGGTTACCTTTTGTGGTTGTTTTGACTTTGGGGAGAAGCCAGAAGCTGCACAGGAGCAGAGCTGGTGAATGAGATAGATGAGGGCACTCTGTAATGTTTTTATTTGACAGAAATAGTTTTAAGCATTTTGAATGGATTCAAAACATTGAGGCAACCATCAAAAGACACCTAGAAAGGAAGACTCCAGAACTGCCTTGGAAAGTGGCAAGAACCATGGGACAAATGCACCAAAGGAGGGGGGAATATATCAAACATAATTAATGGTAATGGTCTTTTACTATAATCTTTTAAAATTTTAACTTTAAATTCACCATCCTTTTTAGCATACCTACATATGTTTTATCAACATGTACAAGATGTTGTAGATTCATGGAGGCTTTGAAACTGAGGATGAGCTAGACAATTTTGTCAAGGTACTCTACCTTGGCATTCCATCATCCCTCACTTTCTGCCTTTCCTTTTACACTGCCCCTTTCTTCACAGAACTCTCCAGAATCTGGGAGTGAGCACTATGGCAGAAGAAACCAGGTACAGAGATGGGTGTTCCATTGCTGTTAGAGAAGCTGTATTTAGAGAAGTCTTTAAAGGACCTTTTCATACTTGATGCCAGACCAAAGACTGTAGGTACTTGAATTCAGCGAGATAACCCAATATAGTCCAATAGTCCATAATAGTAGTGAGTTACCAGCACAACTGGCAATTGTCTGAAGTTGTTGACTTAAGCCTTTTACAGCTCAGCATAGTAATATAGCTTTACTTTTTATACCTTGTGATTATACTTTTCTGCTGGATGACTAAGACCGATCTCTGACAAAAAAGGGGGAGGATATAAACAAATTACTCTTTTGTTGTGAAAAAATATATATGCATATACAAGATAGGATAGATATATAGCTACTTTCTCTTAGTTTACTGAGCAGGTTTGTTCTAATATTGTTTAAACAAGACATCACGTCTGCATCCTATCCTCTGAATAACTAGTACAAAGACAACAATATGTAATGCATTAATTATCACTGTTCTGCTAACCTGTTTTGAAACTGTTTCATTGCTATTTTATCTTTTTTCTCATTAAAATGAATAAAAAATAAATCAGGTACAGAAAACATTTTCTACATAGCTTTGGATTTCAGTAACCATAATGTACTAATAAGTGACCTTTTTCTCTATATGTATTTCTAATCAGTTGTTAAGTATTTGGGCAAAACACACATGTTGAGAAATGTATACTTAACACACATGAGAACAGTAGAAGAGAAGATACTATCTGTGAATATTAAGTATCATGACCAGCTGTATGCTCAGGTGTTTAAAAATAAACAGATCCAATCCATCCAGCACATTTCTATTTGGGAGCATAAGTGAAACAGAATCAGAGACAGTAGAAACTCCATTTAAGGTCAAAAGTGTCAAGGAGAACATATGTATTTTGGATCAAAAACAAACACACAGTTTTATTGCTCATCTTTGCATGACTTACTGTTTCAGTAACAGCAGAAAACTTAAACTACTTATGTGAAGATCTTTGGTCAGTGATGAACTTCATATTTAGAAGAAAAGCGGTTTTCCCAGCCCGAGACTTTATTATGGTCAAGGTCATGAAATGATTTTTCCCCTAATAATTTCAGTTTCTAAATATATGTAATTCAGAGTTTCTTTAAAATATATGTTCATACAAAACATGAAGAAATTTATTTCTCTTTAACAATGTGACATGAAAATCAAATGCAAAAAATGCTTAGCCTTATAAAAGCAATCTCTTTTGAGTTACAAATGGGCAAGAGGACCAAAATACTTGTAAGAAAAATATCTCTCCATGCATCTGTGTTGTGTAAAGTTCTCAAATTCTCTAACAGTTTGATGGCTTATCTATAATCTTTCTTTCTCCAAACAAATTTTCTTTCCTAGCTTAAAATCAAGCCAGAGGAATCCCAGGCTTGAAAATCTCTGTGTGTCTCTCCTGGGGTATCTGTGTCTGGGCCTGCATGTGTGTACGTGTATGCATGTATTTGTGTGCACATCCTTGAGATGGTCCAAGAATTCCACCATCAGGTGGGTCAACAACATTGCCTTTGGGATTAAACGACATTCAGGGAACCATCCTTCCATTCTCATGAGATCTGCACCAGTGCTCAGTTCCCACCTGAATAGTGATGCTCCATTGGCATTGGGCTGAGTCCAAGCATTCCATCAGCTACAATGGCCCATTCGAATGCTTGTCTCTTCATGGTCATATTGAATTTCCCCACACAAGAGACAGGTACAGCAAATCAGCAAAGATCCCTTACGATATGAGCTAGGAATTTTCCCTCATTTTAAAGTTAATGGGAAACCAGAGGACATACAATTCCCTGTAGACAGAGAGTTTTTATCTTGCCCCTGGAAGCAGCCAGATGATGTCTTTAATTTAAATAAATCACTCATTTTTCCTTCTGAAAGCAGGCACTGATTTGAAATCTTTATGTACCTCAGGTCTCCCAGGACAACGGACAGTTCTGGGAAGAGAAGAGCATGTTTGGGAGGCTCCCATGAACTCTGGGCTCTCAAATGCTCTGAGAGAAGTAATTGTTCCCTGGGTAGGAGCCAAAAGGCACAGCGCCCAAAATGTGGAAATGCTCTGTGGCTGAGAGGTGGGGAGAGGATAACTGGAGGAAACTGCACCATGGTGTATCTGGGGAGATTGAGTCAAAGGGTGCCAGAGAGTCTGATGCGATGGCTGGAGCAGCAGATGCTTTTTCAGGACAGAATTTGAACTTCAAGTGCTTGATGTCTGCAGCCAAAATGTGCACTCAAGTTCAGGTTGTAAGAAATACATGGCATATTTGTAAGTCAAATGCACACCCTAGCCTTTTTACCAAGATGGTGCTGAAGGCAAAGAAAGAAGCCCTTGCCCTTCACTCCCAAAGCTGAAGCCAAAGAAAAAGCTTTAAGGCCAAGAAGCTCATGTTGAAAGGCATCCACAGACACAAAAAGAAGAAGATATGAACATTGTCCACATTCTGCTGTCCCAAGATACTGCAGCTCTGGAGGCAGCCCAAATACCCCTGGAAGAGCACCCCCAGGAGAAACAAGCTTGGCCACTATGCCATCATCAAGTTCCCCCTGACCACAGAGTCAGCCATGAAAAAGATTGAGGACAACAACACACTCATGTTCATTGTGGATGTCAAAGCCAATAAGCACCAAATCAAACAAGCTGTAAAAATATTCTATGACATCAGTGCTGCCAAGGTCAATACCCTAATCGAGCCTGATGGAGAGAAGAAGGCATATGCTCGACTGGCTCCCGATTATGATGCACTGGATGTTGCCAACAAAATTGGGTTCATCTAAACTGAGTCCAGCTGGCTTATTCTAAGTATATACTTTTCTTTCTCAGTAGAAACAAACAAATAAGCAAACAAAAAAGCAAACAAATGTACACACTTAAGTACTATGTTGACATGTACTCTTCACTCTCTTAAGGACTGCAATTCAGACTTTGTTTTAGACTTTTCAAAGGATTTCTTCTGTTATAGAAGGGGTTTTACTGTGATGAAAATTACCTTCACTGAAGATCTGTGGGCTGCAATGTACATACTAGGGAGTGAAATGCATAGTGGAGTAGAGGGAAGGAAGAGCGATGGGAATGTGGTGCTTTAGTAGGCTCTAGGGCATGGGACAAACTTTGCTTTAGCTTCCCATCATCCTCATTCCTCACCTGCTAAGGTACTCAGTATTCATTTCATTTAAAATAAAAATTGGAAATATTGAAGTATTATTAACCTATACCATAGTGCAGAGAAATTGAAGTTGCCTGGAACAGCTTCAAATGGTGACTTTTGGAGTTGGTGAATAAATGCTGTGACAGTGACACAGTATTGTCAACTTCATTGGCTTCAGAAGATTATTAAACACACTTGTCTGGGTAGTCATGGAGGTGACCTTGGGAATATATGGGGACCTTGGCCACTACTTCCCTGACATTGTTCCCCTACCCTGCTTCCTTGTTGCCATGAGTCGAACAGTTTTCCTCCACCTTGCCTTGCTACCATGCTACTTCTGGTTCTGTTTCTGTGGAGAGGTGTACCAGGAGTGAACTGAGGCCCTTGCGCTTGCCAGGCAGGCACTTGTACAGCTAAGCTATATCCTGCCCTCTACCATGCTATTTCTGCTGTGGAGCCAGCCAGCTGTGGACTAAGACCCTGAGGGCGAGCCAAAATTTAATTCCTCCTAGTAAGTTGTGTGTGTTCAGTAGTATGTCCCAGGATTAGGAAAGTGGCTAATACTCCTGAACCCCCTACTCTCAGGTGGGACTCCACACTGCTCCCAGAGGTCTACACTCTATGTTTTCCTCCTCTATGTCAACTTCACACTTTGTACCTGAATATGCTGCTCTTATGGAAGGAGATTAGGGCATGGAAGACTGGATGGGAAGTAGACATGACCTGTTCAGCACAAAAGACCTGGACGCATGTGCAGAATAGATCGCAAAGCCCTGCACACGGACCCAGGTAAAGCATCATGCTCGGTTCCTCTCAGAACTCAAGAAGTTCTCATTAGGATGGCTTAGACTGATGGCAGTCTGAGGAGCATGAGATATAAAAAGGACAGTCACCACTGAGCCTTATGTGACTGTCCTCCCTCTTGCACAGTGATCCACTCTCACCTTATAAAGTGTACTTATTTTCCTACTTTCATTTGGTCCAAACTTATGCTGTAGAACCAATCTGTTTCTTTCTTAAATAATAAATAGTATAAATGTAAATCCTTGTTATGTTTGTGCTTCTCTTGACCACTACTTTGTTCAGGACAGAAAAAAAAAAAAACATCTAGAAAACACCACTAAAAGGAGACCATGAAACTTGGTGACCTATTTTGAAGAGCCAGTAGGAGCAGGCAAGGGCATTTTGGCATGATTTTTTCTCTCTAAATATTATCCTAAGAAGACTTTTTTCTTTCTTTTTCCTCTTGGCTTCAGAATCTAGGTGGCTTCTATCATGGTGTTGGTAAGTTTCCCTCTCCCCACCATGTGGAGGGTGGAGGGGAGTGCATGGTCTATCATTTCCTGGTTTCAAGTAGCCTCATGGTCACCAGGACATTTTACCCTTGTAGATGAGAGCTAAGCCTCCAATTTTAGGAAACATGTGGACTGCTCCTTTGTTTCAGTCTCTTCCTTGTTTCTTCCAACAGAAATGCAGATAATTTGAAAATATATGTATAATGGCCTGAGTAGAACAAAGAGACAGCTAGTAGAGGACAACTCAAGGAGCTGAGAATATGCAGCAGTAGAGCAATCCTTGAACTACTGGGGTAATAAAACAAAGGATTTTGTTTCTAAAGTGGTAACCATGGATTCTACCTAATTTTATAGGAGCTTCTAAAGGAGCCCCTAGGAAAGCTACACTCTTCCTTCTAAGGAGTCAGTAGGCTCAGCCTACAGATAGATTCCCAGCATCCTCACCACTAAACTGTGTACTAAATACAGCTTAGCAGACCACAAGGCATGGAGTATTCCAAGAAATAAATAAGTAAGTAAGTAAATAAATAAATAAATAAATAAATAAGAGGGCAGTAGGCCACTTGCCTCATTAGAGGTGTTTGGTAGTACTATTGAGTCCTGCATGGATGCTCTGGGCACTTAACAGGTTTGCATCCCTCTGTAGATGATGCCCACAAAGGAAGCCCAGAGCTCATCTTCTCTCTCCACAGACCCCACGCAGATAGCTAGTTGGCACCTTGAGGCCTCTACTCTTGTCTTTACTATTGCAATGCTGTAGGTTTCTCACTAGAGAGTGGCAAAATGGCACTGTAAATTCTTCAGTTAGATTTTTTTTTCAAAAGAAAGAAAGTGGTGTGAAATCCCTTATGTTCAGGATGTTATGGCTGTCTAGCTTTGTAAAGGCCCAAGAACTGTGTTTCTTCAAGAGGTCTGCGAAGGAAAAAAAAATGATATCCAACAATCAGGATCTAAGTGAGAATAAAGAAGCAAGGATTAAAAAAAAACGCGGTCAAAATTATGCTCATTGTAACTGGCAATTCTTCAAGGGCCTGGTCTTCCAAGGGACCTGAGTCCTCCAAGGGAGATCCCAGGGTCAATTCAGGACTGTGAGAGAACTGGACACTGTGCATACAACTGTATTAAGCTGCTTATCAGGGATTGACTAGTAAAACTGAAGGCAATTCTCCAGTTCTACATATGTCTTCAACAACTCTTTGTTCATGAAGAAAGAACCTAGAAACCACCTCTAAAAGGAAAATCTAGCACCCCAAAGCCAATAATGTGTTAACACTCTCACTCCCACAAATACACTGCATCCAAAGTAAAACACAGGTCCTCTGAGCACTGAAATGCGACATATGTCACCAGGGAAAGATCAATAATCCAGGCATAATGAAGAGAGAGACAATCCACTCCTTAGAGACAGAAATCAATTTACAAATCACTAATGTCATTTAGACCATTACTGCAATAAGTTCCACAAATAATGTGAGGAGCAACTAGAGATGAAATCATTTATATCCTTTCAAAAAAACTGTTTTGGGGAATGACAAATCCATTTGTACCTGAAGTGATAATAATGGCAGTTAACATTTTTTCAATATCCAAGATGTGCCAAGAACCTAAGTATTTTCTTATTTTTTTCTATTCCCCTTCCTATCCTATCAACACCAAAAGGAAAGGATATTTTCTACCCCACTTTTTTTGGTTTTCCTTCCTT
>NW_004524687.1:4989857-4996429 GCF_000260255.1 Octodon degus
TTCTTTCTTTCTTTCTTTCTTTCTTTCTTTCTTTCTTTCTTTCTTTCTTTCTTTCTCTCTTCCTTTCTTTCTTTCCTTCTCTCCCTCTTTTTCTTTCTTCTTCCTATAGAGGAATCTTCCAGGACTCTGAGAAGTCTGGTTGTTTAATCAAAGTCACAGCTACATTTCCACAGAACTGGGATTTTAACCCACATTTTTTTGGCACTAAAACCTGCATTCTGTATTACATTCCTTGAAAAATATCAGGCTCTGTAGTCTCTTTATTTTTTTAAACAAAAATACATGAATGTCTGGAAAATGTTTTCAGGAGGGTAAACATCTGAGCATTCATAAAAATAAAAAGTAAGATAAGTTATAATGGCAAAGTATGAAAACATATGCCCAGTATTTTGCATTTCAGCTGCTGTGGAATCCAGAATGAAGTTACTGACAGCTTATGAAGCCCACTGATATTTTTAAAAAGTACACAATTTCTTTTTTACAGATAATTTATAAATTTTGCTCACTTAATTATTTATTGAACAGATACTATGTATGAAGCCTCGGAATGATGATTGAATATGATCTATAACATAGATCAGTGAGACTCTAACAAAGTCTTTGAAAAAGAAGTAATTATTTTTGAAAGAATCATAATTTTAAAAGAGTCACTTGCTAGCCAGATGAGAAGAATGGGGTGTATAAAAATACAGTGTATATATTTTTTTAAAAATGCACTGGAACACTCATTCATGGATGTCTTTTTTTTTTTTTTTTTTTTTTTTTTTTTTTTTTTTTTGTACTGGGGATTGAACTCAGGACCCTGCACTTACCAGGCAAGTGCTTATTCTATCATGAATGTCTTTAGTTGTGCTGTCTTGGCTGCCTTTGGGGCAGATTAAGCATGGAAAAACTGGCTGAGCAAGAGGGTGTGACCTGCAATCAATTGGAGAGCTCTGTCTTTTATTCTTCTGAGAACTCAAGCAGGGTTTTGATTGGATAGTCCAGTTGTGAGGTCAACCCTAGGGATGGAGGATACCAAAGGCAGCCTGCCTTTAGGCTCTTGGCCACTACGCTGTTTCTGTGGTCTGCTCTCACCTTGCAGAGTGGACCTCCTTTCCTACTTTCACTTGGTTCAAGCTTGTTCTTCAGAGTATATTTCTTTTCCTAACTTTAATAAATGTAAATCCTCAGACTTTTTTGTACTTTTCCTGCCCAATTATTTTTTTAGAACAAGAGGAATCTAGAAAGACTCTAGGAGAACCCAGAACCCCATAACCTGGTAACACCATGATATCTGGACTTGATTCTGGACTGATGTATCGTGATCATTTGAGGAAGAACCAGAAGTCACACAGCACCAGATACAGTGAGGAAAGGGAATGGGGACACCCTGTAACAATTTTAAGAGCCCACTTTTCTGTTGGATGGTACTCAGCTCAGAATTCATTGTAGCTTTTTTTTTAATCACATCTCTTAAAGACACTCATGAAAAAGGACCTCCAGAACTGCTTCAGAAAGTGGCTAGAATGATGGGATAAATGATTTTGAGATGAGGGACAGTATTTTGAGGAGTTTAATAGCAATGTGACTTTTATTATAATAAATTGTTCTTAATTTAATCATTAACTGTATCTGTCAACCGCATTTCCTACTTAGGAATTTAATCCTTTATGATATGCAGAATACAGAGAATGGTTTCATTGGGAGCCCCACTTCCATGTTGCACAAATACAGATGTTTCAATATTTCCTGTTAATATTTTCATTTTGTTAGTTGATCCATCATATGGGCTAGGCAATAAGCAGGATAGCTCTGAGAGACCCAGTGACTTGTTTATATTTTAAAACTAGGTCCAGTCCAGTTGAAGTTTGAATTTCAATTAGTACAGGAGCAACTTAAAAGCCGCTCCTAGGACTGGCGAGGGGCAGAAAAAAGAACACCTGCTTGTGAAGTCTTTGCCTCTACATCTTTCTTCCTTCTTCCATCTTTACTTCCCTCTTTTTCTTCACCTGTTTTCCACTGAGGGCTTTATCTACTGTTTGCCTAGTGGGGATTTCTGCTCCTTAACCACCCTTTGACATGCTTCTTCTAGGCAGTGCCTGAGGCCCTCTTCCTGAGGTGCTAAGCTTTCATTGAAGGCTCCAAATCTTAGTGGAGGAAGGGGCTATAGAGAAGAAAAACAAATCTAGCTACCCAGAAGGAAAAACATAAAGAACATATTTCAACAGCTCATTGCCCATTATACTTACTTTTTCAGTATCTTTCTCCACATTTGTGCATTTAATTGAGAGGGAAAAATTTCTCTTTTTTTTCTGAGGGTTCAGTAACTGAGTATGGAAAAAGTCAACAGTAGGCAAAGCAACAGGAGGACATGTATTTATTGTGGGAAAGAAAAGGAAATGCCAACAGCCTTTGTCTTTCTTTCCTGTAATAGAGCTACGTTTGTGAAATATTATAATGAAAGGAGTGAGATGGAGAGGTACAGGTGCCACATGTGTAGACTTACCTGGACTTTATCCAGGAAAAAATTCCATCAATAATCTGGGAAAGGGGAGGAGAGCTATCAGCACCTACAAGTGAGGAACAAATGTCGCATGTTATGCCCTTGAAAATTCTATCTACTAACTGGGCTTACATCATTTTGCAGAGGTGCAATAAAAGTATCAAATGTTCTGTGCACATTTAGAAATACAGAAAAAGACAGCATAGACATTTTCACTAGTATGTGATATGTGGTAATCATTTTCATTTGGTTAATTAGATTTTTTTTAAATGAGGCTAAAGGTAGCAGTTGTGAGACGAAGTCATTTTGCTTGAATTCCACATTCACTGTCCATACAAGTTGAATTCTTGCTATGGCAAAATCAGAAATTGCTACAGTTATCAAAATTCTTTACATCATCAAAACTGCTAGGAAATTAGGAAAGTTTCCCAGCTGAAATAAGCTCTAAATAGTTTCTCTCCTTTAAGACACAGTCACAAAACAGAAATAAAGGTTAGGTGTCCGGATATAAGAGTTCTTAGACCAGTGTTATCCAATATAGCAGCTCTTGGGGCCAGGGATAGAGCTCTGTGGCATAGGCAGCTCTTAGCCAAAAAAAAGAGTAAATATCCCAATCATTTATAATATTTATTTCATATTGTGGTAATAATATTTTGATATAATGTGTTGAATACAATTCATTGCTAAGTTAGCATCACATTTTTTTTCAAGTGTGATAACTAGAAAAATCATCGTGTACATTTCAGTGTCAGTCAGATTGTAATGTTTGTAACATTCACTTTTTCTTTGTAAATGTTTTTTTCACAACAATTGGGAACATTTTCTATTAAGGGCAAATGACCTGCTTTAAAAGAAAAGGACAACCATACGAGGATATAAAAGAATCTTAATTCAGTTTCTTTTTGTTTTGCTTTCATGAAAGACAGATATCTGAAAAGTCATGCACAACTAATTTTAAAATTCAGAACAGGGGGTATAAATATCTTTTAAATAAATGAGTAAGTGCTCAATATTCAGTTCAGTCCATGCAATGGCTGATGGAGGGGAGGGAGAGAGGGGCACGCTGAGGGGACAAAGGACAATGACTCATCACTGACCTCGAGCACTGACTTACATCACCCTAAGAGGAGTGAAGGGAAAAATGCCTGTGAGACAAACCAGTATCTTCTAACATGCGCTAATTATACACAATAATTATGGCTATTGAGATAAATTACCCCAAATTATATCCAATGACTGCATCCATCAAAGACTAGTGTGCATTTCTCCTCTGCTGTACACCTGTTATTCTGTGACTAGCAAGAGACTCTGCCTTTGAGCACAACCTGGACTTTCAATGGAAGTCAGAAAGGCATTGAGATGGAATAGTTGGTTAAAAGTTCTTTTTAAACTTTTCCTGCAGCACAGTGGTCTTCATTTGATAGTTTCTCTGGCTTCCAGGACTTCTAGCTTTTTAGAAACAAAGTGACATCGTAAGTGTATCAGTCTGGTTTTTGATGCTATGACAGTATACCTGAAGTCACCTTACAAAAGTGAGTTTATGTAGCTTACATTTCTGGAGGCTCAGAGCACACAGCTAGTGCTGGCTTTGTTGTAGGCAGGGTCCCAGGGTGGCACAGGGCATTACATAACAAAGGATAGGGAGCTTGTGTCCATGTCTGATTCGCTCTTCTTTTGAAGCCACCAAGTTTAATCAGGGACCTGGATCCTGATCATCTCATCTAATGCTAATCACTTCCAGAAGCCCTACTGCTGAGTACCACAGTTGGCTAAGTTTCCATCCATCCTTGTCATATCTCACAGTAAGGATTACATCCCCACACTGGAAGCTTGTGAAAGCCAGTGGTGGTTGGGGCGACATACAAGCTACATCCAAACCCCAAAATTGCTCTGCTCCCTCCATCTGCCCAGGGTGGAAGGCAAGACCACTTGCTAGATTCTTTCTTTCACTGTCATGAAGGTCCCTGGTCTCTAGGCTTGAGAAGAGACCTCTTTAGGAAAGACAACTCAAATTCCAACTCAGAGCTAAAAAACAAAGTCTGTCCATAATAGATTCTCTGGACCAGGCTTTGTTTGCTCTTCAGGGCTAGCAGTGGGGAGCAGGAGCAGTGCTGAAGGGGAAGAGTCCCTGCAGATTTTCTCTTCTTGTTTTGACTGCCAAGCTTTACCAGCCCATTGCCACATGCCTGAAGCAAAGGATACAATCTTCCATCACAGATGATGGGCTGTTTCCATTCCTACCTCCAACCCAAAGGCAAGGGAATTAATGAATCATAAAATGTCAGTTAATTTCAACATCACCATTGCTGCTTTTTTTAAACAGTGCTTGCAATTTCAGGCATTATGCAAGGCAAAATAACACAAACAGAAAACAAGCCAAGACAACATTAAATTTTGAGATGAAGTTGATCTACAGTTTGATTATGTTGCAGCTTTTCGTGTAAGTCATAAAACGGGGACAGCCAGGGACAGAGTGACTTTTCCTAAGTACATAATCAGTTTGGGTTAAATTTGCTTTTACTGTGACCCCTTCCTCTCTCAGTTGCTCTAGACTCATTCCAGGTTGAAGGTCCCCTTGGACTCTACCAGGGCGAGCTCACTCACTGCTTTTGATGGCTTTTCTGAGCATGTCAACTGCTACCCAGCACTTGCTTACTACTCACTGTACTGGATTCTACCTAAGTACCTTGTGAATTAGTTTCTTTTCATATTTCATCCTGGGACACAGTGAGAGCAGAATCCCAACTGCTATCAGTGAGATGCGGTGGCCAGTGGTCCGTCTGCTGCAGGCATTTCTCTGGTGTGGCAATGTGGGACCTTTAAGAGACAAGGTCTTAGGGCATGGTGGGAAATCCCTAGGTCACTGCAGACCCAGCCTTTGGACATAGTTAAGGTTTACTCATTGAACCCTAAGTGAGTTATCTCATCAAGAGTTTACAACTCCTGCTCCTGACCCCTGAGTCATCCTCAGCTCCCGTGTGTCATTCGGCTGTTGTGAAGTGATGAGCGCTGGGTCCTCACCAGAGTGAGACAGCATCATGCTCTGGAGCTTGCAAAACTCTGAGCTAGGTAATTTAATATAATTTATGATTTAATTAAAAACACATCTATGGACAGCAAATTTAAAAAGATATTTTAAAAGCTTGCCCCTCTAAAAAAATTAAAACAAAAAATATAGAATACATAAATTGTCACACATACTCATGTATGAAAGAACTTTAACCAAATGCCCTCAAAACCAAAGACCAATCCTTGATCCTATGCTAAATGTTGGCAAATAAATGCATAGATGTGGGTTTTTCCTTTTTTTTTTTTTTTAGTTAAGATAAATTATGCTAAATGTATCTTTTTGTTGTTGTTTTGGTTTTGTGGGTATCCATAATGTTTAACTTCCTGGTTGACCTACAAGGCATTTGTTATACCATATTAGGCAACAACAAAGCTACTGCTGTGACAGGAAAGAAGGTTTCAAGTAGACTTCAAAGTATAAAGCTTAAGATATTTTGAAACTCCTGCATGACTAAAACAGGTATTCCTACTGGTAAACCCAGAAGCCTTAAGAAGGCTTTTCCCCAGAATTTTCCTTAGGCCTTTTAAGAACCGAAAGCAAAATATAAGTTTTGCTTCATTTCCTGTCTTGTTTTTTTTTCCTTACTCCTTCTCTCTCTCTCCCTCTTGCTCTCCTTCTCCCCCTCCCTCTCCCTCTTCCTCTCCTTCTCCCCCCTCCCTTCCTCCCTCTCTCTTCCTCCCTCCTTCTCTCTCTCTTTTTTTTTAA
The DNA here is from genome assembly GCF_000260255.1 of Octodon degus. NCBI lineage: Eukaryota > Metazoa > Chordata > Mammalia > Rodentia > Octodontidae > Octodon > Octodon degus. Next base: position 4,996,118 of record NW_004524687.1, read on the forward strand.
TATTATTATTGTTCATTTATTTGACAAATACATTCAAAGCGCCTGACTTATGTAACATGCAAAATAATTTAGATGAATTACTCTCCTGAAATCCAGAAGGTCTTGGTTATAATAATTATCTTGGGAGATTTTTTAAAAAGTCCAGTGCTCAGGCTATCCTCAGACCAATCATATTAGAGTCAGAGGTGGGGCCAGGGATGGCATGGGACATAGGAAGTACTCATGGTAAAGTGCCCCAGGTGACCCCAAGATGCCGCAGGTGTGGGCAGTGCTGTTCTCAGGGGTCATGATCCTGTAGGTTAACACAGAGCT
>NW_004524687.1:4998814-5003578 GCF_000260255.1 Octodon degus
TCTCTCTCTCTCTCTCTCTCTCTCTCTCTCTCTCTCTCCAGAACCAGGGATTGAACTCGGATCCTTGGGCTTGCCAAGGACCTTACTCCTTTTCTGAAGGCCAACCTAACACTGCCATATACGATATTGCTCCTGACTTCCAAAAGGCTTCTAGACTAACCCTTCCTACTATTGCAATAGCCAGCTCCTTCTGGGTTCTTGTCCGGAAGGTGATGTAAAAACACACAGAAGTCAACTGTGGGGAACGGTACTGGGTGTGGCTTACGAGAGCAAAGAAAGGAACAAAGCAAAGCCCTCACTGGGGGAGGCACAAGAAGGACACCAAAGAAGGACCTGAGCTTAGAAGCTCAGGCCCAGCCACTAGGCACACTGAGGAGAAGGCAGAGCAACAGCAGGTGGAGGAGGTGCGAAAGTACAAGTCTGCTGCTGCTTGCTTGGCTTCCTGACCTCGGCAGATTCCATTAGTCCTTTGTCTTTTGCATTCTCTTTTCCCTTGAAGCTTACCTAGCCCTGTCTTCAGTCTACTCAGCCTTCATACTATGTCCCTTCATCTCCCAGCGTCACTCACAGCCCATGAAATGTTTCTCTTTTCACTTATTTCCTGGTGACCTTATTGGAGTCTGGACAATGTAGGGGCAGAAAGTGTGTGAACCATTTTTTATCTCTTAGGATAGTCACCTGCTGATGACAAAAGATAGGTTAACAAAAGAGAAGAATGGTGCATTTAGTGAAGGTTTTAGGTGATATGGGTTCCTTCAGAATGAAGATTCAAGGACTCAAAAGTTCTTTTGCCTAATTCTGATGAAGAAGTGACAGTTGTGTAGAAGTGTAGGGGAACAGGCTGCACTAATGGCAGCAGACCGAGTGGCCAACTCGGCAAGGGCTGCTCATCCGGGTTCCTCTTGACCCTTCCACGAAGCCTTTCTCCCCCCACCAGCACAGGCAGAACACCTTCTGCTGGGTGTCTATGGTCTGGGCAACAACAAATGAAATCAAGAGCATTTACAGCAAGCTCTGACACAGATGCAGGGCAAAGTTCAGGAACAAGTTTAGGCTTTATGATTTGCACTGAGGAGCAGGGTTTTAGTTTTTATTACCTACCATGGAGAGGAAAACTTGTAACTTTTATGACTCCCTTTGGAGGAGGATGAAGGGCCAGAGACAAGGGGCAGAAAAAGGTCAAAGATGTTGGTTCTGAGACTGCTTCTGAGGGCTTCCAATGTATTTTATTTTATTTTATCTTATTTTATTTTATTTTCTAGGAATTGAAGCCAGACCTTTTACACCGAGCTTCCAACCTTTTTTAATGTTTTTATTTTGTGACACTATCTCATTAAATCATTATCTGCCCAATCTGGGCTCTCCCAGTGCACTTTAGTTCAAACTACTCAGCACACTGAAGCCAGTTTTGGGCATGCTATGAACTTTCATGACACTATTGGTAGTAACTGGAGAGAGGACTCAGATCTCTCTTGGCAAAGTTTTACCAGAGCTTGCTTTAGGGTCTGCTTGGTTCTCTTTACCTTTCTAGAATATTGAGCGTGCCAGGAAGAATGGAGCTGATACTTTATTCCTAAAGCCTTATGAAATAAAAGAAGACTTAGTGCCACTCTAGAGAGACTGGGGTAGTCCAGGTCTGGGGATGATTTCTGTAAGAAGCACCTTGACTACCTTCTGTAGCTCTTCAAAATGGGTAGGAAAGGCTTCAGTCTAGCCTGTAAATATGTCAAGTAGGACTCATATCTGTTTGATCCCTCCACACGTGGCGTATGCCTACAGTCTAATTGCTAGTCCTTCCCCAGGTATGTCCCTCACCTTTGTACAGGCCCTAATAGAGGAGGTGACTTGGGCCTTCCCACATTGTTGTAGGCACAGAGTGGGAAAGCTTTGCAGACCTGTTGGGTGGTTGCTGCTAGTCCTAGTCCTGTAAAACCTTCAGTGGCAATATCCATTTTCCAGTGTGGAAGGGATCATGAAGTGTTTTTATAGCCTTCACTGTGTCCCTTGAGGAAGTAATAGTTTATTTTTAAAATACCCCCAGGGCCTCTTTTTAATTTCCCCTTATCCTAAGTCTATTTGTCTTCCTGGGGAGTATAGATTGTCTTCTCAGGACCTGGGAATAGAGCTACAGTCTTATGGAGCTATCAGACTACCTGTTTTGTTCCCTATCAGCCTTTTGATTTCCCAAAGAGACATCAGATTTGCCTTTCTGGTGCCCCTTATGGGGCATGCCTGTGATTCTCTTGGAAAGACAGACTGTCTCTAGGAATTATAGAATTTCCTGAGTGTGATTTACATGTGATTATTAGTTTATTTCCAAATGTTCCATGGATATGCAACCAGAAAGACACATTTGGGGTATATATAGATATTTAACTTTTTGCAAATTTCTAATATCAATACTCAAGTAAGAGTTATTAAATCTGCTGTTTGAGTGGAGGTTCCTGGGAGAAGAGATTTAGCTTCAGTAACTTCTTGTGAACTTGCAACTGCATAGCCTGCCTCTCAGTGTCCTTCTTAGTCAAAGTTACTTCCATCAGTGAATCCCACTTCCTCAGGGTCTTGGAGGGTCAGATAAATGATGTCCTGCCTGCTTGCATAGGTCTGGAGAACAAGTCTGGGGATTTTTTCATAAGAGTGACTAACTTCTGGCAAAGAGGAAAAATTAAGAGTAGTATTTAAAAAAAGAGAAAAAACTTTTTAAAATATGGTGGCTCTGCCTTTTATACTCACAGTAACTTTAGTTTTCAATGTTTTTCTTTTGCTTTACTCAAGCTGTCAGGCATATTTATAAATTACCTGCCATTTGTCACAAGAAACAAGGAAGTCATTAACCTTAGACCAATAGGTAGGTCTTAGAGTCCAGAAGCAGAAGCAGTAGAAGTTTGAAAGCAGACTAATTTTTCTCTTCTTGTGTGGGAGGACACCCTATCTGTTAAATATTTTAAAAGAGGAAGGAAGCCTACATGTTCTCTAAACTCAGAAGCTTAGCACCTGTCTACAAGGGTGAGTTTTCATAGGACCAGTTGGCTAGAAGAATAAAAGGATAAGGGAGAGAAAGTGAGGTCAGCTGCATGACAAGACAGCATGGGCTGCCCAGATGTAAATAACACTCTAAGAAAACTCAAAAGCCTTTACAAACTGGGGTAGGAAGAGACTAGACTACTTTCCAAAAAAAAGGAACCTAAACATGGTGAACAAGTATGCAGACCACCAGCCATACCAACCCATGGAATGAGCACAAACAAGCAAAAGGGAGAGGCCCTAGATCCCTTTCCCCTCCACAGGGCAGATGCACTAGGGAGTTTCTCCCAGTCCCCTGAGGAAAAGCTGTTAAGACTGCAGTCTAGGGGAGAGAGAGATAGGGAAAGAAAATAACTTTTACACAAAGAGAAACAGACAAAATGTGCCAAAGGGCCTCACCAAGTCTCCCAGTTGACTTGGCCAAATATATGGCCAGCTCTGGGTGCTGGGGACTCCTTTCTTAGTGGATTTCTAAGTTCTTTCCACCTTAAACAAAGAATTGAATGAAATAGAAAAAAAATGGTGAAAAAATTTCATATTATATGTGAGGTAGAATTTAAAAGAAAAATTTAAAAGGAAGAGAAACTGGCTCTGCAACACAAGTTTTGGCTGAGTGAAAAGAAAAAGGAAAGAAATAATAAAAACAAGAGATGAGCAATTAGGCAGGCTAGCATAGGGTGGCATGCTAGTGAGTGTTTAATGACGACTGTCTTCTCTTGCTTGCTCCACACATTGTGTGGGCACTCAGAGGTCCACAGGAGGGCTTTGGGAACTGCTCTGCACATGTGTCCTCGGGTGTTGTAATTAACAGGTCAGGCTTTGTCACTGCAAGTTTTCCTGTCTCAGATTCTCTGCATCATTCAAAAAGTACACTATAATCCTAATTCAGATCATAGAAGACATCTGTGGCACCTCCAGCAAGACAGTTGACTTAAAAGTAATAGAAGTCCAACATCTTTCTCAAAAAAGTATTCTAGAGATTTTCAAAAGTCTATCAAGATCCATGAAATACAAGCCCCCATCTCCTGTCTAGGCAAAGCCCTATCCATCCCAACTGAACCACTACTTCTACCTATCTCTCCCAGGATTCCCAGGCAAGCTGAACCCACTGGTTCTCTCTTCCTACTCCTTTAACCAGCTTTCATTAATGATTTTATTTTTTATATTTTCCAACAACTGTCTTTCCATTGTAAATGAAGCCAGCTGGGCTGGAATCCTTTCAACATACCCTGCTAGCCTGCCCACTTCCCTAATGAGGCCCAAGATCAAGCATCATTTTTCTCAGGTACAGAAAAGGGGGAGAGATTTTTTAATGTCTTGGAGCACTGGGGAATGATTTATACAAAGGGCATTGAATCCATTATTTTCCCCTTTTTTTAAGTTGGACTGATCTTTATTAAAATTATACATTTTTGGGCTTCAAAAGATGCCATCAATACAGTGAAAAAAATCATAGACTGTAACAAACTACTTGAATTCATTTGTATGATTCAGTGATATGCCTAGAATATATAAAGAATAGTTAGAACTCAATAATAAACACAATCTCATAAATAACCAGAAATTGGATTTTTTAAATTAATTTTATTGAGAAAAAATTGCAATGTGACAACTTCAAAGCAGGTTGGTAGGAGAGTTACAACAATTAATATATTGCATATTGTTGTCTTTGTAGTAGTCATTCATCACACAAGATGCAGAAGTGATACCCTGTCCAAACACTATTTGTACAGATCTTTC
>NW_004524687.1:5003684-5004840 GCF_000260255.1 Octodon degus
TTTGTCAGAGATGGGTATTTCATTGCCATCCAAATATTGTAGGTGCATGAAATCAGCCAAATATTCCAACATAGTCATCCAGTACTCCACAACAATAGTGGGTTATCCATAGCACTGGCAATGTCTGAATCTGATGACTTGAGCCTTCCACATCTCAGCATATTAGCTTGGCTTTACTTTTCATACCTCATTTCTATGCTTGTCTGCTGGTAGGTTGAGACCAAGATAAAGCAAGACCCATATAACAAAAAATGTAATGTTTGTATCAGACGTGGTCAGTCAAGTCCCCTCAGGACTTATCCTGAAACCCTGTACCACACTTTGTAGATCCTTTGTCAATGTCAGCCATGTGTATGAGTTATGGAAACTGCTTGACCAATTTGCTCCCTGAGAAAGTCTGAGAGAATGTTTTCTCTCCAGGTGACTCTCTTTAGGCACATACTACATCATCAATCACATTCCTCTGTGGCCTCATAATCTCCTTGATCAGAAAATTTGGGGCAAAACTGAGATACATGGTGTTACAGTACAGGTTCTCCTATGTCCTGAGTCTTCACTGACCTTGAAAGGCTAGAGCCAAAATGTTGGCTGTCCTTGCAGCCCTTCTTTTTCTCTAATTTTTGGTCTGCAAACTTAGGTTGTTGACCCTCCAGAAGAGAAGATTATTACTGCCCTACAACATATGCAGGTAGGTTCAACCTCACCATCTGTCTGAATATTAAACATCTGAGGCATAAGATGGAACAATTAAAAAAATATTTACTTGAGATACAGTCTGGCCATAATTGGTATGCCATGACAAGCAGTACATATTTAGAAAATCAGAATGGCAGGCATTCCAAGCATAACCCCACTATTTTACATTGCTATCTTCGGTGCAGATGCGCAGTTCACATGTAACAGCATATATAGTTAGTCAGGGTGAGACTCCCACCCAGTAAATGCTAGGTCAACAACCTGATGATAGTTCTCAGGATCATTGATTAACCATCTTGTAGGTATAAATGTATGGTTATGCACCTGTCATGTTTCCTAGCTTTTCTCTTTGCCCTCTTTTTGTTGTCTAATCCTCAAGTTCTTGCTTTCCTTTTAATTGTGTTATACCATCCTATTTGTATTTCTTTTTTTGAGTTCTTATATTAGGGAGACTATATGA
>NW_004524687.1:5005180-5008882 GCF_000260255.1 Octodon degus
AGTTTTTTAAGGAGTCTCCACACTGATTTCCATAATGTTTGCACCAATCTACATTCCTGCCAGAGGTGGAGAAGGGTTCCTTTTACCCCACAGCCTCTTCAACATTTGTTGTTCGTTAATTTGTTTATGATAGCCATTCTTTCTGGGGTGAAATGGTATCTCAGTGTTGTTTTAATTTGCGTTTCATTGATGGCTAGTGATGTGGAGCATTTTTTTTTCATATATTTATTTGCTTTGTTAATTTCATCCTCTGAGAAGTGTGTGTTTATCATGGATGCCCATTTCTGGATTGGTTCTTTAAAATTTGTGGAGCTAATGTTTTTTAGTTCTTTATATATTCTAGAGAGCAGACCTCTGTCTGAGTGCTTATTTGTCAAGATTTTTTCCATATTTGTGGATTGTCTTTTAACTTTGTTAGTAATTTCTTTTGACGTGGAAAAACTTCTCAATAAGTGGAGGTCCCAGTTGTTAATTCTTTCAAGTTTTACTCAGGTGATTTGATCTTTGTTCATGAACACTTTGCCTACCCCTATGTCCTCAAGAGTTCCTCCTACTTTCTCTTCTAGGAGATTCAGTGTTTCTGTTTTAATGTTTGAATCTTTGATACACTTTGACTTTAGCTTAGTGCATGGAAATAGACCTGAGTTAAGTTTTAGTTTTTGGCATGAGAGCCAGCTTTTCCAGCAAAATTCATTAAAGAAGCTATCTTTCTTCCAGTAAGCATGGTTGGGCCTTTTGTTGAAGATCAGGTGGCCGAGTGTGCTCAAAGAGGTTTCTGCATCTTCTAATCTATTCCATTGATCCTCAGGTCTGTTTTGTTGCCAGTACCATGCTGATTTTTATCACAGTAGCTTTGTAGTATAATTTCAAGTCAGGAATTGTAATGCCTCCTGCCTTATCTTTGTTGGCCAGGATTGCCTTTGCTATTCTAGGTCTTTTCTGTTTCCAAATAAATTTTAGGAATAATTTTTCTAGGTCTGGGAGGTATGTTGTGCATAGTTTGATAGGGATTGCATTAAATCGGTAAAGCAATTTTGATAGTATGGCCATGTTAATGATATTAGTTCTTCCTATCCAGGAGGATGAAATATCTTTCCATTTTCTGAAATCCCCTATGAGCTCTTTTTTCAGAGTACTGTAGTTTTGCTTCAAAAGATCTTTGACTTCTTTAGCTAGATAAATTCCTAGGTGTTTCATTTTCTACAGTGCTATTGTAAAAGGTATTGTTTCTCTAATTTCCCTTTCATTGTGTTTGTTATCTGTGTAGAGGAATGCTACTGACTTTGGGTATTGACTTTGTATCCTGCTATGCTACTGAATTTGTGTATCAATTCTAGGAGCTTCTTGGTGGAGTTGTTTTTTTTTTTTTTTTTGGTCTTCCAAGGAAAATATCATGTCATCTGCAAATAATGATTATTTACCTTCTTCTTTACCTATTCTTATTCCTTTTATTTCTTTCTCTTGTCTAATGGTTCTCGCTAATGATTCCAGAACTATATTGAATAGGAGCTATCATAGAGGACATTCTTGTCTTGTACCAGATCCGAGAGTAAAAGATTTCAGTTTTTCCCCATTTAGGATTATGTTAGCCTTTGGGTTTTCATAAATGGCTTTTACCAGATTAAAATAGAGGCCACCTATTCCAATTTTCTGTAGGACTTTGAACATGAATGAGTTTTTGACTTTGTCAAAAGCCTTTTCTGCATCAATTGAGATGATCGTGTGGTTTCTAGATTTGACTCTATTGATATAGTGTATTACATTTATAGATTTCTGTATGGTGAACTGTCCTTGCACCCCTGGGATGAATACTACCTGGTCATGGTGTATGATCTTCTTGATGGTTTTCTGTATTAAATTTGCTAGGATTTTATTGGGGATTTTTGTATTTATGTTTATGAAAGAGATTGGTCTGTAGTTCTCTTTTTTAGTTGAGTCTTTCTCTGGTTTTGGTATCAGTATAATACTTACTCCCAGGAATGATTTTGGAAGGACTGCTTACTTTTGAATTTCATTGAAGAGTTTGAGGAGTATAGTATTATATCTTCTGTAAATTACTTGTAGAATTCAGATATATTCCATCAGCACCTGAACTTTTCTTTGTTAGTAGGTTTTTTTTAAAAAATTACATTTCATATTTCATTGGCTGTTATTGGGTTATTGAGAATTGTTATATCTTCTTGATTCAGTTTTGGTAATTTGTACCTTTCTAGGAATCTGTCCAGTTCTTCTGTGTCTTCTATTCTGTGAGAATAATGGTTTTCAAAGTAGCTACTGATAATCTTCTGGATTTCTACTGGGTCTGTGGTAGTTATACCTTTTTCATTCTTTATTGCTTGTATTTGAATTTTTTCTTTCTCTTTTTGATGAGGTCAGCTAGGGGCTTATGAATTTTACTTACTCTTTCAAAGAACAAGCTTTTTGATTCATTAATTCTTTGAACTGTTTTCTTCATCACAATTGAATTAATTTCTGCTCTAATTTTTGGGATTTCTTGCCAACTTTGTGCTCTGGGTTTGGTTTTCTCTTCCATTCTAGATGTTGGAGGTGCAACTTTAGGCTGTATGTTTGTTCCTGTTCTGTTTTCCTAATGTGTGCATTTACAGCTATAAATTTCCCTCTGAGAACTGCTTTCATTGCATCCCATAAATTCCAATAAATTGTGTTTGAGTTTTCATTGAATTGTAGATATTGTTGAATTTCTTGTTTAATTTCATCTGTGACCCATTGGCTGCTAAGTAGGGTGTCATTTAATTTCCATGTATTTAGGGGGTTTTTCTGGTTTCTTTTTTTTTTGTTGATTTTCAGTTTCATTGCATGGTGGTCAGATAATATGTATATGATAATTTCTGTTTTCTTGCATATACTTAAGCATGACCTATGGACCAGTATGTGGTCTACTTTAGAAAATGACCCATGTGCAGCTGAAAAAATGTATATGGAGCTGCAGTTGGGTGGAACACTGTATATGTATGTCCACTGTATATATGTATATGTCCACTAAGTTCATTTGTTTCAAGCTCTGGCTCAGTTCTTTGTTAATCTTTTGTCTGGGTGACCTATCTTTTTGGGAGAAGAGATTGTTAAGGTCTCCTATTAAGATTGTGGTATTAGATATTAGATTTTTCACATCCATTATGATTTGTCTTATATAGTTGGGTGCTCTCGTGTTTGTTGCGTATATATTTATGAGTGTTACATCTTCCTCCTGAATTTTTTCCCTAACCAGTGTATAGTGGCCTTCTTGATTTCATTTCATCATTCTTGGTTTGAAGTTGAGACTGTCTGAGAACAGGGTTGCTACCCCTGCTTTTTTTCTGAGTTGCTGGGGCATGTAGTATTGTTTTCCATGCTTTGACTTTTAGCCTATGTGTTTCTTTATGAGTTAAGTGTGTTCTTGTATATAACATATTGTTGGATTTTGTTTCCTAATCCACTGTGCCAGTCTATTTGTTTTAATTGGTGAATTAAGTCCATTTACATTGAGGGTTATAATTGTGATATATTAACTTACAATTGACATGTTATTTACTTGCTGTTGTATACTTCTTTTTGTCCTGTGTTTAATTGTTTGCCCTATTTAGTGGATTCCTTTTGTTTTCATTCATGGAGTTCTGATCATTTTGGTCCCTCTCTAAAACATCTTTTAGTAATCTGTGTAGGGTTGGCTTTGTCATCATGAAGTTCTTCAGTTTTTGTTTG
>NW_004524687.1:5010511-5011587 GCF_000260255.1 Octodon degus
TTTAAACAGAAGAAACAATAACCCTTGTACAACTTTGAGAAATAAATGATAGTAATTTGCCTGGGGCTTCCCATTGAAAAGCACTCTCTTATATGTCAGACCTATGGAATACAACCTTATTAAGAGAACTGGGACTCTAACAGAGTTCCTCCAAACTCCTGTTGGATAACTCATCTCTGGAGACTTGGGCACTTGGCAGTAGGACCTTTGGGAAGTAATCAGGGTGAGAGAAGACAACGTGGCTTGTGCCCCACAGTGTCACTCGTGGCTTCATAGGCAAAAGAGGCTGCAGCAAGCAGGCTTGTTCTCTTGGCTTGTGAGATCCTGCACTGCATCAGGGCAGCAGGAGGCAGGAGCCCTGCGGATGCAGGTGTCACACTAGTGAACATCTCAGCCTCCAGGACCCAGGATGGAAATGAACTTTTTTGTCTAAATAGCCTGGTTTCAAGTGTTTTATTACAGGGAAAGAAAACAGACTAAGATAAGATGTAAGTTAACTTTGTCAACTCTGTGTTCTCTTAGGGAAGCAGAAAAGATTATGAGTATTTTGGAAAAGAGGAAACACAAACTAGGAATTAACTGATATGTAAATCTTCATAAATGGATGAATGGCTTGAGTCTAGTTCTTCTGGATTCAAAACCAGTCTCTATATTTTATCAAATGCTACTGTAGAAAAAAATAGCCTCATCTGTAAGGCAATAACTAAAATGACTCAATTTTATAAGAATTGCTATTTTTGCAAAATGTACATGTGTTTGTTTTCCAGTCCTCGAAGACTGCCCACTTGCCATAAGCTTTGCCACAAGGGCTTTTCTACATAACAGAGTGTGCTCTGCAGAGCAGCTGTAAACTTAATAAACTGCTGCTCAGGATGGGCTGAGAAGCCACATGCCTGCCACAGAGCAGGCACAGGAGTCCTGGGTGCAGGGAGAAAAACCCCAGCCCACACACTCTTTGTCCTTGCTTCCTCCAGCAATGCACCCTTCTGCAGAAGTAGAGCTCGTCTTACCAAGATACTTCCCAGAGTTTGGATTTTCTTTGTTCTATGTGCAACACCCAAGAATTCATGCCCAAC